>NC_061116.1:70651456-70951456 GCF_002878395.1 Capsicum annuum
CAAGAAAAAGATATTATGTAAAAAATTATAAACATAAAAGACCATATAGGAAAAAGAAATCTATAAAAGAATGTACTTGTTATAATTGCGAAAAATTAGGGCATTTAGCTAGAGATTGTAAATTACCTAAAAATCCAAAAAATAAACAAATATCAGAAATAAAAATAGAAAATACAGAATATATGCAGATAGATTATATAGATTACGAATTAAAAAGTGAAAACAGTATATATGAAATTTCAGAGAATGAAACAAATAATGAAATAGATAATGAATTAGATGAATTAAATGACTGAAGAAGATATAAAAATAATAATAAAGGAAGAATATTTAAATGAAGAAGGAACAGATCAAAAAATAATATTTGATAGTCACATATTTAATGAAATAAAAGGAAAAAAATTAGATTTAAGTGTAGAAAAAGTATTTAAAATACTAACAATAAAAAACATATTTAGTAAAAGAAAAGAAGAATACTACATAGTAAGTCAAAAAGAACATGTAATAGACTGTAGATATGCAAAAGGTAAAGCTAGTACACCACTAGTAACAAAAAGGTTAATTAATAAAGAAATAAACGATATAAGAATTAGAGACCCAATAAAATACGTACACCTAGGAGGTACAGAGATATTAATAAAAGCATGTTTCAGAAAAGGAATAGATACGCCAGTAGAATTATACCTAGCAGATGATAGAATTATAAAACCTATAGAAAAAAGTATAATAACTGCCATAAAAGGAAATTTAATATACCAAAAATTTAAATTTACAATAAGTGCAAATTATTCAGTAGCAATAACAGATAAAAATATAGATAAATCATTAGTATAATATTGAAAAATATCAGGAATAGAACTAACCCCAGGAAGTAAAATATTTACAACAAGATGTAAAAATCTATATGTATTAACAACAAAACATAAAATAATGGGAAAAAAATAAAATTAACAAAATACAAATTGAAAGTTCTTTCGAACAATTTGTAAAAACAATTGATAATAATGATTATAGTTATAGAGACATAGATATAGAAGAAAATTTAGAAATAATAAATGATAAATGAGCATAACAAAAAGAATAGCTTATGAAAAACCAGAATCATCAAGTTCATAAAAAAGAATAAGTTATGAAACAAGTTCAACAACTAATTTAAACCAATATTACATAACAGGAACAATAAATGAAAAAGAATATTTAATACTCTTAAATACAGGACAAGAAGAAAATTATATAGCAAGATATTTAATAAAAAATAAGGGAATAAAATCTGACAATAATATATGCTAGATTTACCAAGAAGCTTAATAAACACTAAAAATATAGTAGAAAAAAAATAACAATAGGAGTTAGAAAAATAAAAATAGAATTTGAAATAAAGGAAGAAATGCAAAAAACAGACATAATATTAGGAATAAAATGGCTAGCACAAGTAAAACCATATAATATAGAGTATACACAATTAACAATAACATATAATAGAGAGAAATTATTCTTAAGACGAGCTTTAACTTGATATGAAAATATATGTATTAATGAAGATAGTAGTAGAAGGGTATTACAGTAGATATTATACGCCTATGATAGATATAGGAGAAGAAGCTAATTTATGTAGATATAATTGTTTACCAAAAAGTAAATGGGATAAATTAAAGACACCAATAATAGTTAAAGGATTTAATAACAAAGGAAGCTTAATTACCTACAAAGCTAAGAATGTAAAAACACAAGTATGGGATAAAATATTAACAATAGAAGAAATCTATAATTATGAGCTAACATCAAAAGATATACTTTTAGGAATACCGTTTTTAGATAAATTATACCCACATATAATAACTAGAATGGATTGGTGGTTTACAACATCATGTAAACAGAAAGTAAAAGCAAAAAGGGTTACTAATAAAATAAGAAAGAAAACTGATTGGATAGAAGGAAGTGAAAAAATTACAAAAAAATTAGAAAATATAAAAAATACTGAAGATACAATAGAATTGGTCGTATTTTCAATAAATAAAAAAGAAATAACTATATTTTCAATATGTAAGATAGAAATAATTAAGAAAAAATTAGAACAATTATATAGTGAAGATTCATTAAAAGGATGGGAAAAACATAAAACCACTATAAAAATTGAATTAATAGATAAAAATAGCATAATAACTCAAAAACCATTAACATATAATTTTGACGATTTAAAAGAATTTAAAATGCACATAGAAAAATTATTAGAAAAACAATACATACAAAAAAGTAATAGTAAACATAATAGCCCAGCATTTATAGTAAATAAACATAGTGAACAAAAAAGAGGAAAAAGTAGAATGGTTATTGATTATAGAAATTTAAATGCAAAAACCATGACATATAATTACCCAATACCAAATAAGATATTAAAAATAAGACAAATACAAGGATATAATTACTTTAGTAAATTTGATTGTAAATCAGGATTTTACCATTTAAAGTTAGAAGAAGAATCTAAGGAATTAACCGCATTTACAATACCACAAGGATTTTATGAATGGAATGTACTACCATTTGGATATAAAAATGCACTAGGTAGATATCAACATTTATGGATAGTTCTTTTAAACAATTGCCTAATTGTATAGTATATATAGATGATATACTATTATATACAAAGACCAAAGAAGAACATTTAAAATTATTAGAACAATTTACGAATATAATAGAAAAATCGGGAATAAGTTTAAGTGAAAAGAAAGCTGAAATTATGAAAAATCAGATAGAATTTTTAGGAATACAAATAGATAAAAGTGGAGTAAAAATGAAACAACATATAGTCCAAAAATAATATATTCAAAAGAAGAATTAGATTAAAAAAAAGAAATTACAATCATTTTTAGGATTAGTAAACCAAGTAAGAGAATATATACCAAAATTAGCAGAAAACCTAAAGCCCTTACAGAAAAAATTAAAAAAGGATGTAGAATATAATTATAACGAAGAAGATAAAAAAAAAGTTCAGAAAATAAAAATACTTTGTAAAGAATTACCAAAATTACAATTTCCAGATGAAAATAGAAAATTTATATATATAGTAGAAGCAGATACTAGTGAATGTAATTATGGAGGAGTACTTAAATATAGATATGAAGAAGAAAAATTAGAACGCCATTGTAGATACTACTCAGGTATGTTTAATGAAACAGAAATAAAATGAGAAATAAATAGAAAAGAATTATGCTCATTATATAAATGTTTATTAGCATTTGAGCCATATATTGTATATAACAAGTTTATTGTACGAACAGATAATACACAGGTACGTTGGTGACTAACAAAGAAAATACAAAAATCAGTTACAACAAAAGAGATTCGGAGACTAGTCTTGAATATATTAAATTTCACATTTATAATTGAAGTAATTAGTACTAACAAAAATGTTATTGCAGATTACATATCAAGACAAAGCTACACAGACTGATATAATAGAAGAAGATACTCTAGAAAAAATATTCAACACCCTAACTACGCTTTCAATGAAAATAGACAGTATGGGTAATGAAATAGAAAAGCTAAAGAATAATGAAGTTAAACTGAAGTCTATAGCTACAAATCAGCTAACTCGGCAATGAGCAGAGCTTTGTCGATCGGAAGACATTAAAATTCCAGAGCTAGAAGGAGATGTTGGGATATTTCATAAAACACATAACGTTTATCAATCTACTTCTACAGGTACAAGCAAAGGAGTTAGGAAAAACACAAATATGAACCTAAACAGGCTATTTGATAAACCATTTATTCCAAATACACCAAAATATCCTATGTTCATACCCCCACAAATTACCACATACCGAGAAAGTTTAAACTAAGAGAAAAAGACCTACAACTATACAGCCCGAACATACATAAAAAATATCTATAAAATACAAACCTTCTTAAACACTAACCCAGAGCTATAAACATCCAAGAGCCACATACGAATTATATAACCCATAAGCTAACCGAATATAATAAGCTAATTGCTTTACCCAAAACCAAACCAAGTCTAGTTAAAACCTGTTACGAATATGGACTACTTAGTACCATATATACCCAAGACAGAAATGAAATATCCAGTATACCAGAAATAAATGATTCATTTAACATTTTTAAAAGAATAACCAAAGGTAACATATTTTTTATAAAATTTTACATGGCACCAGCAGAGATATTATATGATGAAGTTAAATCACCTATACAAGTTGTAAAAATAGGAATGACTCGAGATATGATTATACCAGAAGATATTATTCCCAACCAGAAATACCTAAAATTGAGATACCAAATTTTTATGCAAATAAGAGAATTATTGGACTATCCACAATTTTCCAATAGTTAGCAAACACTTCTTGCAACAAAAATACCATATGGAGTTATTATTCAAGAGGTAATGTAATAGTATACTCAAATTCAAAGGAACTACGAGAAGCAGATATGGAAGAAGTTAGGCAATGGATCTTGACTTTACTTAATCCAGAGAAAAAACCTATCGCCAGAGCCATTAAAGAAAAATTTATTTTGGAAGAATTATTAACCAGATATTGCAAGTTAATTGGACATAAATATCCAGACCATCAATGTTGAAAATGTAATGGAGAAGATAATATTGTCCTAGAAATTCAACTGGAATAGAAGAAGATAAAAGCGACAGCTGGAAAATGCAAGATATGGAGAAGTAATGGAGATACAGAGCAATAAAAAGAAGATAACTACAGATAAAGAAAGAAGACAAAGAAAGTAATTCAAGGAGAAAAAGAAATATGAAAGATAGCTAGATAGCTTTACGTAAATATCATGTAACTAAGATTTTTTTGACTTTTCTTAGTCTTTTATGGAAAGTAGTGCCATTATTAGATTTTTGGCAAGTAGTGCCATTATTAGACTTTTGAAAAGTAGTGCCATTATTAGATTAGACATTAGCTTTAGGACTCTTTGCAGAAACGTTTTTCTTATTTTTGTAAAGTAGCTAACAGATGTAAAGAAAAACAGTGTACGCATTTTCATATAAATAAACAAGCACTTGCTCAGATGAAGGCAAACCTTCATACATTGAAGCAAAAAATCTCTTGTCCATTACAAAATTTTTTTCTTATTTATTAAAAAACAGGTATATTTTAATGGAAAAATCTATGGAGGAACAAAGCTTAGAATTATCAAAACTACCAGAACAGGTATATTCATTTACTATTATGAATAGCTAAATTTATAAATTCCTAACAATCATGATATGATAGAATAAGTTCATGTTAGTTGCTTTATAGTAGAATTATTCAAAAAATAGCATGTTAAGAAGTTTATTAGCAAAGTGGAAAAGGAGAAAAATCCCTAAGAACTATGACATCCTAAAGATAAAACTGATGAGGCAAGAAAGCCGTGATAGGGGAGTAACCAAAGTAGAGGCGCTATTTAAGGGAAAAGTATCCAGATTACCATGCTAATAGTGACCAAATAATATGTTATTTAAGAATAATCTAGTATATAGCAATCTAAAGTGATCATATTTTGTTACGTGCATGATTGAAGGAAATATTTTGAAAATTGCAATTTTATGAAAAATGGATAATTATTTATCTGACGAAATGGTAGATAAATTTAAAATACTCGTTTTATATGTACTTAAGGAAACAAGAAATAGAAGAAATAAGATTAATAGAAAACCTTATAAAAACAAATTTAATTGAGTACTTTAAAATAAAAGATATAGAATATTTAGAATATCTTAAAAATAATATAGAAGATTTACAAAAACTAAGAGAAAAAAACTAAAGAATATTATAGCAAAACATTTAATCAACTACCATTTAATTACCCCCCAAAATATTAATATCAGTAAAATTGAATATATTAATAAAATGTATGAAAATAAAAAATACAAGAACGAAGAAAAACAGTTAATGAATATTACTACAAGAAATTTAACAATTACATAAATTAATGAATACATCTTACGAAAAGAATGAATCATTAAAAGAAATCGAAACCCAACTATATAGATTATACCTAAAATACAAAAGGTTACATAATACTAATGAGGATCCTAAAATACTAGATAATTTAATTATGATAATATCTAATCTAGAATATGAATTAATAAAACATCTTAAGTCAAGAAGATAAAAATGAAAATTATTTCAATCAATAATATTCACAAAATAAATTATATAAAAATAAATACATACGTATTTATTATCTAGTAAACTTACCGCGCCTAATCCGCACCCCCTACAAATGGTATCAGAGCCTATGCTGTTTAAAGTTACGGAAGTAGTATATATTTGGAGTAGTAGGGTTGGGGTTTGATCCTTAGGAAATTTTGGAGAGAAATGAGCTATTGAATGCTCTTAATGGACTTAAATCGTTGGTTTACCCGGTGGATTGGAGTGGGAATGACTAAAATACCCTTAAAAATCAAATAATGTCAAATCTGTCCTTTGGTGGACTGTTTTGATAGGCTGAAGTAGATCGACCATAACTTTTTTCTCCGATGGCCAAATTAGATGAAACCAATTTCACTGGAAAGAGGACTTTCAGAGCTTTCTGTTGATATATATTAGCTCACCCAGATCATTATGTACAAGGATTTATGATCGTTTGAAGTTGACCGTAAAATTCTCATGGCCTTAGTATTTTTTTCCTGCACATTTACTGTTTACCACTATTCACTGTTAGATCGGAATGATCATAACTCATCGCTCGAGTGTCCGTTTTGGATGATCCACATATCATTGGAAAGATTATTCGATGCTCTACGCGATGACAGGTCGCATATCCAGAAATTCCACATAGAAAAATTATTAATCATGATAAAGAACAGAATTCAACATATTTTCGTCTGAGATCTTAACGGAAAATTTTTCCAGGGTATCACACATCCGTACAACTATTCTTGAAAAGAAGATTATTATTCCCTATATGAATAGTATATCCAAAAAAAAGTGACTTTACAAAAAATAAAATGGTCTTTAGAATAATTTACTTTCACAACAAATAAACTATTTAAAAAATAAAATAATAATTAAAAGAACTGAATCCTCTATAAAGAACCCAGAAGAAGAAGCTAAAATTAAAGGTCTACAAAAAGCCATAGAACGAGATGTTTGCTCGAATTTTTCTAATGCCTTCTGAGAAAGAAAAAGGTATATCATTGAATTATCCGATATTAGGAGATTTGACAAAAGTGTTATTCCCACTAAAGTAAGACTCATTCAAATGAGCCATGAATTAATGGAATACTATGAAAAAAATTAACGAATTAATGGATAAAAATATTATAGACCTTCTAAATCTTGTTGGAGTTGCACAACCTTTTATAATAATGTCAAAATAGAAAGAAGTGCTTTGAGACTATTTATCAATTATAAGCCTCTTAATAAAGTATTAAATGGATTAGGAATCCAATACCTAACAAATGTGTCCTTCTTAAAAGAACTTATAATGCGAATATTCATAGCAAGTTTTACATGAAAACAGGGTTTTGGCCAATACAAATTGTAGAAAAGGATAAATTTCAAACAACCTTCACTGTCCCTTTTGGACAATATGATTGGAATGTAATGCCATTTGGGCTAAAAAATGATCCGTCTGAATTTGAAAATATTATGAATAATATATTCAATCAATATATCCATATTTCTCTAGTCTATATAGATGATGTTTTAATATTTTCAAATGATATTAGCAAACACTTTAAACATCTCTAAACCTTTTGAAAAATTGTTAAACAAAATAGATTAGTAGTTAGTGCTAAAAAGATAAAATTATTCCAAACCACTATTAGATTTCTTGGTCATGATTTATATCAACGAACCTATAAATCCATTTTTAGGGCTATAGAATTCTTATCTAAATGTGTAGATGAATTAACTGATAAAATTCAGCTCTAAAGATTTTAAGGAATTCTAAATGTGTTGTGGATTTTATTACTTGTATTACATAGGCTTGTAAGCCTCTTTACTAGCGTCTTAAGAAAAATTTAGTCCCTTGAGATATTTAACACACTAATACAATTCAAAAAATTAAATCAATAGTTCAAAATTTTCCATGTCTAGGAATATCACATCCAGAGGCTTTTTTGTTTGTAGAAACTGATTCCTCATATATAAAATATGGAGGCATCCTTGAAGAGAGAATTTTCATAAAGTCTACTAAATAAATAGTGAGATTCATGTCAAAAATTTGGAATGATACCCAAAAAAGATATAGTACTATTATAAAAGGATTTTTTGACTACAGTACTATATATTACAAAATTACAAGATGATTTAACAAACAAAGAATTTTTCCATGGGTAGACTGCAAAGCAACCACAGATGTTTTACAAAAAGATATTAAGAATTTAATTTCTAAACAGATATTTTTCAAATGAAAAACTTTATTATCAAGCTTTGATTTTTAAATAGAATTTACAAAGGGATAAAATAATTCTTTCTTAGATTTTTTGACTAGAGAATTTATATAGGGAAATAATGAGACCTAGAACAATAAAAATAAGACCTTTGAGGCATCCATTGCAACTTTTTCAACCTGAATATAAAAAGAAATCTCATAAAAGAAGAACATAAAGGATAGGAAATAGATATTCCATACTGTCAGAACTTCCATCTCTACCACAATATTCCATTAAAAAATTCATAACTAGTCCACACAAATTAAAACTATTTAAATAAGTTTCTAAAAGAACACCCCTCTTTTATCAGCCAGTAAAAATATTGCTACTAAGAGACATAATTACTACACGATTAGAAAATTATAAAAGCAACTTGAGATGACAACTTTTACCAATCATGGACCATGATAAAAATATAAAAAAATTTGAGTACTAAAATTACAAATCCTTTAATAGAAATTGAATATATGTGGAAAATTCTCTAAATATTTGCAGATATTATGAGTACGGGATTTCATTAAATCTATTAATAGTATTTATATATTGTTTGAATAGATAGATAAACTTTTTAATTTTCTAAATAGAAATATAGAAAAATTGTTTTATAACACGAAATCGTTAGCTTGTCTTTTATTGTAGTATAAAAAATTTTGCAATAAAAAGGTTTTTGCCGGCAAATATTTACTCTTTCAATCATTAGTGTATTTTAACTAGTTATCGTTTCGATACAAATTGAGCAGATGAAAAATATAGTTTGAAAAGTTTCAGGTAGAGCATAATATCAATACACTACAAATAAATATTAAATGTTCTAAAATATCAAATGATGAGCACTAGCAGATAAGTCAATATCAGTTTTTTCCTCACAGAAGGAATATAGCATTTCAAAGCAGATAATAGAACTATTAGATACTGCATCCTCGCAAACCAGTAAACTCAACAATGGAGATATGATAGGTAAACAAGGGATAACGCAAGTATATCTCCACATTTAAAGGGAATAAAGTCAACACTTCTTCTACTATTAAAAATTAATACAATAAAAGGTACAACCCACAACATCTACAATAAATTATGTAACTACAGGACGAAGAAACACAAATCTTCAAGGCATAAAGACATAGTCATAGTAAACAAAAAATCATAAGAAACATTATGGACCCCACAAACAACCAAAAAAACTTTTAATACTAGAAGATAAATGGCACAAATCTTCATGAAATAAAACGCCCAAAGCTTCTCAAAAACAGCAAAAGTCACATGACCAAGATAATGATTAATATTTTAGTGACACCTACAGAATAGAGATATTGTCATCAGCTACTCATGGAATGGTGTAAAATAAATAACATGTATTATTACAGTGACAGATGTAAAATAGTTAGCATGTATTAGATATTGTTAAGCAGTTTTAAGGCTATTTAAGGGTTTGAACTTTTATCAGTAAAGGCATTCATAAATACCCCTACTACTTTTTATTTCCATTTCCCCATCATTCCCCTCCCTTTCTATTTCCCTAATCAATCAGTAAAAAGTTTCTGTAAGTATAAATTTCTCTACTCTTCTATACTATTTTCTTCTATTTTTCTTTGCTTTTACTTTCTCTTTAATGTGTTCTTTTAAAGTTATTTTTCAATGTTATAAGTACTTCAAATATTTTAAGTAATATTTATATTACTTGAAATTGTGTTGCTCCCATTATCTTGATTTGTCCTCCTTATGGCTATAGAGGAGGAGGAGGAGGAGGAGGAGGAGGAGGAGGAGGAGGATCATGCTTCTGATGAAGAGGATATAGATGAGGACTAAATTGAATCTTACTATGAAGAGAAAATACTGACTGGTATATAGGCTGAATGGTAGGAGGATGAGGATATTATTCATGCTATAACTTTTGAGAGGTCAAATAGAGAGACGACCTAGATTGGGACCTCCAGTTCATCTATTTTTATAAATAGTATACCTAGATTGGATCCTCCAGTTCAGCTACCATTGTGGACAGAATACCATATCCACCCCCATAGACAACTCTATAGACTGGACCAACCATTGATTCATAGATAAGGGTCATTTTGCAAGGCAAACGTGCCCATAGGCTTAAAATGTTTGGGGTGACCATCACTCATATTCTATATTCTTTTTCTTAGTTCTATTGCATTAATGGTAATGCACACTTTGAAGTTTGGGGAGGGGAGGGTTGATTTATTTTGGATATATAATATCTTAGCCCGATCTTGAAATATTTTGTTCTTATATTCTATTTTGAATACTTTGCTTTATTTTGGCGTGTGGCTAGATTTGATTCGTATTATTTTTTGGACATTTTTTATATTGGTTTATAATATTTTAGATTTGATGCTTTGATTGATTCAAGTGTGGTGTGTTATTTTTTTGTCATTTCCATACTTTTAAATTTTAGATTAGTATTTTTTAGTTTAGTTGTAAATAAAAATTCATTTTAGCATTCCTACCTAAGAGAAAAGTGTACTAGAGATCTTTTTTCACACACACAACTCTTTTAAAAAATAAATCGTTGTGAATTGTTCTATTTTTTAAAATCTGCCCCTTTTTAAACATTTTCATTAGGTTAGTTAAACTAGTTAGGCACTCATTATTTGTGAACACCCACATCTTGTTTGGACTACTTGTCATGACTCGAACCAGGATCTGGCTGTGATAGGTATCTCAAGACCACCAAGGATTAGAGACCACCCCCTTATCCTAGTGTCAATAACAAAATAATAATAACAATAAAGCAGAAGCCAATCGAATGGTAATTAGAAGATGAATAGTTAACTCAACTAAAAACTAAGAGACAAAAAAATAACCAACCCACACTTGTCCACAATAGCCTAAAAAACCGAAATAGCAACAAAGTTGGGCCATGCTTCCGACAATGAACAAAGAAAAGAATCCAATAGTACTAAGTCAATAAAAAAAGAACAATGAAATAATAAGGCCTTCTGATGGATGGAGGCTCAACACTTCACTGCAACTCAACAGAATATGCTCAACCATGTAACGCTGCAAAGGAGAAACAAAAAAGTCTTTGGACACTATATCATAATATGATGGAGCACTAAGGATGGACAGTCAGACAAGCACTAACATGTCACTCAGGAAAAGTAATAACATAATGCCATGTCCAAAATCAGTCAAAACCACATGTACACATTCATATACATACATATATAGGATGCCGGGATAGGGTAAAAAGTAATGAACATGATAGTTTAAAGATTTAACCTCAAATGTGTAGCTCGATCTGTCCTAAAGTCACCCACGGGATATATGGGTTCAGCTCTACCTATTGATAAGGCTCCAGTGCTTGTTAGCACACGTACCTAGGAAAAATCGCAGAAAAACTGTGCCACCAAGGTAATATCCATCCTAAATATATATATATATGTGCGTGTGTGTGTATATACATATGTATATATGTGTGTGTATATATCAGGTATGCATCTATCACATGGTTATATAGACCCCTAACGCCGGCAAACATGGTTTCTAATATTGCCCCACCCCTACCCTACCCCACCCCCGAGACTTACAACTTCATGGTGAGCTATAGAATCCCGTTTTAGAACAAATTAAAACAATTACCATATAAACCCAATAAGTAACCCATGAGTCTTTCAATAAGTCATTTACCACTTGGTATCGTCATACCATTATGCTTGTAAGGTAAATTAAACATGCCAAACCAATCCACATAACCACTTTGAGACCCAAGTTCCAATAAAATCTAAACCATGTCCACCAAGGCCATCCAAATCTATTTTTATATCCATTTATCCATTAATGCAATGCAATGGGTTAAAAAATAAGTCAAACCATGAAATTATCCATAATTAAAATCACTTTAATAAAGTGGGTTGAGATTAATGCAATTCTAAGCTAAAATTCATCCAATTTAGGGAAACCCAAGTCGCCCATTCCAACCATTTAAACAATATACCAATTCAGTCCCAATAACATCAATTTAAAACATGAATAATCAAATCAAAATATGGGACAAGTAATTCAATCATTAAAAGCCAAAAACCTCTCAACTCAATTTCAAAACTCACAATTAAATAACATGACAATGCAATCAATTAATGCCACATAGTTAATTTCAATTTTAGGGGAAAGAAACATGCCTGAAATATACATTAAATTGAAGTTGATTTGAAGTTTGGATTCTAGATGATGAATTGCCTATAAAACCTTTAAATCTTCTTAGGTTTTGAGTTTGAGAGAGAAACAGAATTATATTTTCAAAAACTTAAGGGAACGGGTTATTTTATGTTTAAAGGTTGTAAAGGGGTAAAAATAACAAAATCCTCTCACCGCAAGTAAAAAAATCAAAAACTTGTTGGAATTATACGCGCCAATATGGTAGAGGTTAGCCTCCGTTCCACACCTATATTATGGAGGTTAACGTCTGTGACACGACCTTATCACAGACCTCACTACCTCGGGGTCCTACGATCACCCCAAACCCCTTTCAAAAAATCTGAAACTTTCCCCAAAATTATTCTTAATATCTTTAAACATAATTGAAGTTAAAAATTATCATTGCGCATGCAGGAGGGTCAAAAATAATACTATCAAAGTTTTATGGGGTTTCACATTATCCCCCCCCCCCCCCCCCAATTAGGATCATTTGCCCTCAAATGAAATGTTAAGACACTTTTAGCTTGAGGAATAGAAAGTACACCAAAATCAAATGACAAACTGAAAAAGTTACAAGAGCAAAACTAAACTCATACCTTAAGCATTTTTATCCAATCCAAGGAACAAGAATGGGTATTTGACCTTCATATATTACTCATCTTCTTATGTATCTTCTTCCACCTTTGATTTCTCCAATGATCCTTCATTGAAGCTATATACTTGGTCTTCAATCTAAGAACTTACCTATCCAATATCTCAATCAGGAATTCCTCACGAAACAAGAAATCTATAACACCAACATCCTCAACAAGCACTATCAAAGAAAGATCACCCAGATACCTTTCCAGCATGGACATATGAAAAACAGGATGAATCAAAGCTAAACTTGCTGGAAAATCTAACCCATAAGCGACATTCCAAATCACCTCAAAAACTGATATCGACCAACGAAATAGGGGCTGAGCTTCCTCTTCTTCTCAAACCTCATGACTCCTTTCATAGCAGACACCATCAAATATACCCAATTATTTTCTTCAAACTCCAAATACCTATGCCTTATATCTCCATCAGATTTTCAACGACTCCTGCCTTAAGTCTTTCTCTAATCACCTTTACCTTCTCTATGGATTGATGAACCATGTCAAGACCACAAAACCTAGTCTCACCAACCTCAAACAACACAATAAGAGACATACACTTAACTTGACCCAAACAAGGGCCTATCCAATCCAACCAACCCTAACATGCACCAAGTCGGATAACTTCCAAATATATTACGAGACAAAATCATTTATAATACAAGACTTTGGGATAGGTCCAATGCCACGACCAACCCAAAAGAGTCTGACAATCTAATCCAATATCCAATCGACAACCATAATAAGATCAAAGTAATAACCAAGTCCAAATCCGTACTATACCGAAGTTCATAGTTTGTCCATACAAAGCCTCTAAAAGAAATTCAAAAGTATCCGGCCGGGACATGCCACCGACCACTGCCAAAACCAACATCGAAGTCTAAACCAATAAAGACATAGGAGAATACAAACAAGAAATGGAGCCTTTCAAAGTAAGGAATCTCACAACTTTAAGTCACCAAAAAATAAACCCGAGTCCAATCACTGAGTAAGAAATATAGTATAACAAACACCTACACCACGTGGGGATACAATTTCAAAGATGGTTAGCGGTTAGAACACTAGCATGTAACTTAAGGATAAGGATAAAATAGTGCAAACAGTTCAAATCTAAACCACCAAAGCCTATGCATATGCAACACATACATATAAAAATATATAGGTATACCATGTTGAGATAGGGAAGAAGATTAGTATAAACTTTGAAATAATTAACCTAGGTTGTGTAGTATAACTGTCATAGAAGAAAGGAACCTATGGGCTATATGAGCCCAACTTTGCCTTAGCTGGAAGGGCCTTGGTGCGGGTAGTTGCACTAACCAGAGAATATCCATAATCGTATATGCCTATATAGGGGACTTGAACCTCCCGATATAATCAAGGTGACTTAAGAACCATTACAAGTGTAAGGGGAACTCGAACAACCCTTTCATATGTTTATTCGAGGGACTCAAATAACCCGGTCATAAGACACCCGCACCTGCTAACATGGTTTCTAGTGTTAGTCCATCAGACTCCACTTCCATGACCCTGCTACTTATCCCGCTTTAAAGCCTTACTTAAAACCACCATTTCACATGCACAACCATTAAGCCAATTACTTAACAAAAGGCACTTCGTTGGTATCATTATACCAGCACTACTTAGAAGTGTACAATATGCCATTACCCTTATCAATCAACAATTCATTCATTTGACTTTAGGACTCGAACCAATTGTCTAAAAAAGACGTTTGTTCATTTCAAAGTATAGGGACTCGAATCCATTGTTTAACAAAGGAATAAATCTAGATAATTTGGGACTCAAACCCATTTATCAATTTAAAGCACTAAGGTTACCCTTAAACCATTACAGGTCCAACAAGGCCTTCACAAACCATTTTCTAACCATTCATAATTATTAGACCAATCTTTAGTTCAAAACACCATTGTTATGTGACTATTGCCTTCTCTTAGAGATTTCCATAAACACTTTTAGGGCATGCTATTATCAAGACCAAAATAAAAGTAAAAACCATCAAGTTTAGGGTAACCCATGACCCATATGTTAAACCACAATTACCAAGCACCCATATTTGTAAACCATCCCAAAAACATATATAAACAGAAGTTAAACTAAGAGTAGACAATACTCAATCATATGCAACAAAACCATCAATTTTGGTTTACAAAACAACCATTTAAGAATCATAATCAAATCTTAAAACACATGATATTTTAGAACTAACAATGAGGGAAGAGTCACATGCTTTATGCAAGAACATTCAGGGAAAGAACTTGACCTCTTTAGCCTCTAGATGAATACTTGTAGAATCACTAGGACCAATTGTGAAGAGAGAATTTAGAGAGTGATTTTGGTGCATAATTTTTCAAATGTGTTTTATGAGAAGCCCCAACTTGTTATTAAATATGGGGACATAAGGGTTTTGGGGTGGAATATGTCTAAAATATCCCCAGCTTAAAAGCTAAAAAATACACGAAGGAGGGTACGACTCATCCCCTCCTAAATCGTACCCTAGGGTTATGGGTGGTGCCCTAACTCATTCCCAAGACCTCACCTTAGACCTCCATACTGACCAAAGTATGATTATACAAGGACAAGTCATATTTTAGCATACGAGAAGTACCCACCCTAGTCGTACCTTAGGCAGAATCCACTATACTAACTTAGGGCATCATATGGCTTAGTAGTATACTACTTGTACCCTTTCATATGACTATGATACCTAGTCGAACCTTGGACCAAAACCAAACAAAATACACTGAATAACTTATGAGTGGGAAGCCCTAACCCGTACCCAAACATACGACGAGTACCCTCTAGTCATATGTTGTCCAAAACCTCTAACTTAAATTAATTTTCTAAGGGTCCAAAGCTGAGGTATTTCAATTCTCCCCTACTTGGATCATCCATTTTCGAATGAAGTGTAAAGGAAAGCACAAGTACGAGAACCCATTATTACCTACGAAATTAACCTTTATCCATGTTAGAAAACAATGACATACAACAAAGATAAGAGGATCAACATATAGCTCAAGAACGAGTTTTCAAAACTTTAAATAAATGCAGATACTTGGACTTCATGACCTTTTCTGCTTCTCAAGTAGCTTTTTCAACCTTATGGTTCCTCCAAAGAGCCCTTACTAAAGCCACATCCTTTGTCCACAACTGACGAAGTTGACATTCCAAGATCTTAATAGAAAATACTATATAAGATAAGGAATATGAGATACCCAATCCTTCCAAAGAAACAACCAACGAAGGATTACCCATACATCTTCTCAACATAGAGACATGGAAAATCAAATAAATGGAGCTCAAACTAGGATGCAACTCCAACTCATAAGAAACATTGCCAACCCTCATAAAAATCAAATATGGACCAACATACTGGGGAATAAGCTTTTCTTTTTTTCCAAACTACATCACTCCCTTCATGGAAGATATCTTCAAGAATACCCAATCACCAACATTAAACTCCAA
Source organism: Capsicum annuum (assembly GCF_002878395.1). Taxonomy (NCBI): domain Eukaryota; kingdom Viridiplantae; phylum Streptophyta; class Magnoliopsida; order Solanales; family Solanaceae; genus Capsicum; species Capsicum annuum. The sequence continues at coordinate 70,668,131 of NC_061116.1, forward strand.
ATCCCTATGCCTCACATTTGCATAAGACTTTTGGCAACTTTGGGAGGCTTTTAACCCATAAAAAATAACCTTTCACCTTTTTTAAGGGTTGGTGAACCAAATCAGCGCTAAATAACTTACTCTCACCAACTTCATACCACCCAATAGTAGAACGACATCTCCTACCATATAATTCCTTAAAAGAAGCCAGGCCATACTAGAGTGGTAATTATTATTGTAGGTGAATTCAATCAAAGGAAAATGGTCATATAAACTACCATCCTAATCAATCACACATGCACAAAATATATTCTCCAATGTGTGAATGATCCTCTTCGCTTGTCCATCCGACTACTGGTGAAAAGTGGTACAAAGGTACACCTTAGTTCCCAAACCTTTCTGAAATGACTTCCAAAAGTGAGGTAAGAATGGAGTACCACAATAAAAAATGATAGAAACCGGAGGACCATGCAACTTCACAATCTCTGCAAGGTATGATTTAGCATTATCCTCTGCCGAATAACTAGTCCAATTGGCTAGAATTGAGCAAACATTATCATTCTATCCATAATGACCAAAATAAAATCACATTGGATCCAAGATCGAAGAAAACTGGTAATGAAATTCATATTTATTACCTCCCACTTACATTCGGTAAACTCAATCTCTTGGTATAAACCCTCGGGTCTCATATGCTTACCTTTTAATTGTTGACACACCATACACTTAGCGACATAGTTAGCCACATCTTGCTTCATACTATACCACCAATAAAAATCCTTAAGATTATGATACATCTTCGTAGAACCAGGATGAATAGTATAATTAGATCTATGAGCTTCAGAAAAAATCCTTTCCCTCATACATCCACATCAAGAACACATAGAATTCCTTGGTACCTTAAGATACCATCACCACCAATCACAAAATCAACAAACTTTTACTGACCCACATTCCCCTTAATCTTCATCAAATCAAGATCTAACATTTTCGTTTCTTTTATCTCAACAACAAGAGACGACTGGGATATCAGATGCATGAACACACCACTATTTTCAAAGTCTATGAGACAAACTCTAAGACTAGACAAACGGTTAATGTCCTTCACCAACTCCCACTTATCCTCATCAACATGAGCTAAACTCCCCATGGATAACCTACTAAGATCATCAGAAACTACGTTAACTTTATCAAGATGGTAGTGGAGACTCAGATCATAGTCTTTCAGCAACTTAAGCCATATCTTTTCTATAAGATTCAACTCCTTCTGAGTAAACACATACTGTAGGCTCTTATAATCAGAAAAGATATCAATATGAAACATATAAAGATAGTGATGCCAAATAATCAATGTAAATACCATCGCTAATAAATCCAAGTCATAAGTAGGGTAGTTTTTCTCATGAATCTTCAACTATCTAGAAGCACAGGCCACTACCTTATCATTCTGCATCAACACATAACCAAGCCTAATACGAGAAGCATAATAATACACTACAAAGCCATCATTATCCTCGGGCAAGGTCAAAACTTGAGCTAAGTCAAATTATCCTTCAACTTCTTAAAAATACCCTCACACGTATCCGACCATAAGAACTTGACCTTCTTCTGGTTCAACTTAGTCAATGGGTTAGTCGAAAAACTCTATACAAATCTCCTAAAGTAACTAGCTAAACCTAAGAATATCCGAATGTCAATTAGAGTCGTATATCTAGGCCACTTATTAACCACTACAACCTTTTATAGATCAACCATAATCCCTTCACTAGAGATAACATGACCAATAAAAGTCACAATATTCAACCAAAACTCACATTTAGAGAACCTAACATAAAAATAATAATCCTTCAAGATCTGCAATGCCATAAGAAGGTGATTTAGGTAATCTGTCTCACTCTTGGAGTAGAGAAAAATGTCATCAATGAAGACAATGACAAGCAAATCCCGAAACTGGCGGAAGACCCTATTCATCAAATCCATAAACGCTGCCAGAGTATTGGTCAACCCAAAAGACATAACTAGGACCTTATAGTGACCATAAAAGGTCCTAAATATAGTCTTAGTATATCCACTTCCCTAAACTTAAGCTGATAATAACACAACCTAAAGTGAATCTTATAGAAACATTTCACACCTTTAAGTTGATCAAATAAATCACCAATCCTAGGAAGAGGATACTTATTCTTTATGGTCACCTTATTCAACTGACGATAATAAATGCACATCCAAAGGAAACCATCCTTTTTACACATGAACAAAACAGGAAAAACCCAAGGAGACACACTAGAATATTTTAAACCTTTATCTCAGAGATCTTTCAATTGCTTCTTAAGCTCTTTCAATTCAGTCGGAGCCATTCTATAAGGAGGAATGGAGATAGGATGAGTGTCCAAAACAAGATCAATACCAATATAAATTTCCCTATCAAGAGAAATACCAGGAAGATCATCAGGGAAAACCTTGGGAAACTTATTTACCACAAGAACAGATTCTAGAGAAGGACCTTCTAAGTTAGAGTCTTTAACCCGAACAAAGTGATACAAACACCCTTTGAAGATCAACTTTCGGACTCTAAGATATGAGATGAACCTCCTCCTAGGAACAAAATAACCCCCTTCCTATACAATGGTTGGCTCATTAGGGAATTTAAACATGACCTTACGTGTCCAACAATCTAGGAAGCATAGTATAAATGCAACTAATCCATCCCCAATATGACATCAAAGTCAAGCATATCCAACTCTATTGAATCCACAGGAATTTCTTTACTACCAACAGCTACCACATACACCCTATAGACTCTATTAACAACCACAGAGTCTCCTACTGGGATAGAAATAGAAAAAGGGATTGACAGAAAAAAACCAAAATGTACAGCCAAAAATGAAGTCACCTAAGAATGAGTGGACACTGGATCAACTAAACAATATATATCACGAGAGAAATATTTCAATATACTAGTAACTATATTGGGGGATGCCTAAGAATCCTGGTACCAAAAGTAGAAGTAGATCCTGAAGCAGTACCCATCGGTGCAAAAGCAGATGAAGATCCAACAGGAGCCTTGTTATCACTAGAAGCTATTCTAACACAACAATCATGTTGCATGAGACCAATCTGATCACAATAAAAACACCTATTCTTCCCTTCCTCACAGAACCCATGGTGTGACTACCCACAAAACTTATAAGGAGGGTGAGATGGAGATGACTGAGCCCCACTAAACTGAGATTGGGCATCGTGTGCCCAAAACCCATCACCAAACAGAGACTGACGATTACCCAATGAATTTAAGAAAGAATTACTAGCCATGAAGAAAAAATCAGAACTGACCCATTTCTTCCTTGGCCACAAACCACCATCTATACCACCTTGCTTAGAAGGCCTAAAAACTCAACCTATTTCTTCTTCTATTCCTCCACTTACTGCATATACAAAACTAATCTAAAGATGCCCATGACATTGATCTACAAAGTTGAATAACTCTCAAAAATCAACTCACGTGACAAACCCAAAGTGAATTTATGCATTCTAGCCCTCATGCTAGAAACTATTTCTAGAGAATACCGAGATAATTGGTGAAACTTTAAGGCATACTCCTTTATAGAAATCCTACCTTGACTCAAATTAACTAACTCCTCTACCTTTACTTCCCTCAACTCATAAGGAAAGAAGCAGTTTAGAAATGCATTAGAGAAAATTTCCCACAAAGATGGCTCATAAATATCACCATTTGCCTGATCCCATTTATTGTACCATTGGTACGCTTTGTCCTTCAGTTGGTAGGCTACAAACTCCACCCTTTTCACATTTGTGGCATGCATAAACCTGAAAATCTTTTCCATCTCATCCATAAAACCCTAAGGATCTTCCCTCACCCTAACTCTAGTAATGGTCGGAGGACTCAACCTTATAAGTTGCCCGACCCTTGTGGCCTCCAAATAGGGAGTAACAGATACAACTGCTCAAACTGAGAACCTACCAATTAAGTGATCTTATGAATCCACTGATAAAACTCAACATTCATCATGTTAGCCTGAGGAGCCAAAGGAGGATTTGAGGGAACCGATGGAACTCCTGTATTATCTGGAACTAGACCTCCAGACTAGGTGTGGATCCCATAAGTAGAATATGTCCCATCAACATTGTTCCCAATTGAGATAAAGGAGTTTTTGTAAGCTTGAAATCATCAAGGAGGAAAGATCAAAATTCAAGAAAACTAAAATCAGAAGAATCCCAAACCTTAGACTTTACATCTTGTGGTAAGACAAAAAAGAAAGTGAAATATTTCTAAATACCTCGTAGCCTCCCTTTTGTTTGTCTGGCATGCTATATACTCGTAAAAGAGACTCTACTCAACAAAATGAATAGGCATGAACCTGGCTCTTATACCAACTTAAAATGAATCAAATTAAGGCCTTGTCGTAATAGGCATATCAAGCCCAAAAAGCACCGTAGATCGCCCCACTATCCAATCCAACCAACCATCACATGCCTTGAGTTGGATAACTTTTGATTATATAACAATATAATATTAGTTACAAAATAAGACTTTGGGATAGCTCCAATTTCATGACCAACCAAAATAAGTCCAACTATCCAATCCAATACCCAACCAACAACTATAACAAGATGAAAGTAATAACGAAGTCCATAACCATAGTATAACCAAGTCCATAGTTTATCCATACAAAACCTCTAAAAGAAATCCAAAAGTATTCAGTTTGGACAACATCCATGTCTAAACCAATAAGGACATAAGAAAACTTAAACAAGAAATGAAACCTTTCAAAGTGTGGAAGCACAACCTTTCAAGTCACCAAAAGTTGAGCCCGAGTCCAATCACTGAGTAGGAAGTGTAGTATGACCAACACCTGCATCATATGGGGATACAACATTAAAGACGATTAGCAGTTGGAATACAAACATGTAACTCAAGGATAAGGATAAAAAAAAGCCAATAATTGAAAACCAATCCACTAAAGAATATACCAATAAAACACATACTTATACATATATATAGGTATACCATGCTAGGGAAGAGATCAAGATTAGCATGAATTTTGAAATCATTAACCTGGGATGTGTAGTATAACCGTTATAGAATTAGGGGACCCATGGGCTATATGGGCATATCTCCCTCTAGCTTGAAAGGCCCCAATGCATGTAGCCAAATAAACCAGAGAATATCCATAACTATATATGCCTATATGGGGGACTCAAACATCCAGTCATAATCAAGGTAACTTAAGCACCAATACAAGGGTAAGGTGTACTCAAAACTCCTTTTCATATGTTCATTTGAGGAACTAGAACCACCCAGTCACAAAACACTAGCACCGATTAGCATGGTTTCTATTGTTAGTCCTTTGGACTCCACTTTCACGTCCCTACTAAAAATCCTGCTTTAAAGTCCAACTTAAAACCCCCATTTCACATGCACAACCATTAAGCCAATTACATAACCAATGGCACTTTATTGGGATCATCATACTAACACTACTTACAAGCGTACAACATGACATTACCATTATCAATCAACCATTCATTCATTTGAATTTGGGACTCAAATTCATTGTCTAACAAAGATACTTGTTCAATTCAAAGTTTAGGGACTCGAACCCATTATTTATCATAGGCATAAATAAAATTAATATTTATGAACTCAAACCCAGTTAACAATTTAAACCACCAAGGTTACCTTATAAACCATTACATGGCCAACAAGGCCTTCGCTAACTATTTTCCAACCATTCATATTCATGAGACCAAGCCTTAGATTAAAACACCAATATTAAGTAAATATTTCCTTCTCAAAGACATTTTCACAAACACTTTGAGAGCATGCTATTTTCAAGACCAAAATCATGCTAGGGTAACCCATGAACTATTTGTTAAACCACAATTACCAAGAGCTGTCATGTTAAAACCATCACCAAAAACATGTATAAACACAAGTTAAACAAAGAGTAGACAATACTTAATCATATGCAACAAATCCCTCAATTTGGTTATCAAAACCACTATTTAAGAATCCTAATTATATCTTAATTCACATGATATTTGAGAACTAAAAATGAAAGAAGAGTCACATGCCTTATACAAGAAGATTCATGGAAGGAAATTGACCCCTTGATCCTCAAGAAGAACACTTGTAGAAACCCTAGCGCCAATCTTTATGATAGAGTTTAGAGTGTGATTTGGTGTGTTTGATGTTTCAAAAGTGTATTATAATAGGCCACAACTTGTCATTAAACTTAGGGAATCAAAGGTTTTTTTGTGGGAAATGTCTAAAATGTCCCAGCATAAAAGCTGAAAATTACACGTAGGAGAGTACGACTTATCCCCACCTAAACTATACCCTAGGGTACAAGTGGTGCCCCTAATGCATACCCTAGATCTCACCTTGAACCTCAATACTGACCAACATACGATTATACAAGGCCTAGTCAAATCTTTGTATATGATAAGTACTCACGCTAGTCGTACCTTAGGTAGAATACACTAAACTAACTTAGGAAATCATACGACTTAGTAGCATATTACTCGTACCCTATCATACGACTAGTATGATACCTAGAGGTACCTTGGACAGAAACTAACCCAATAACACTGACTAACATACGAGTGGGATGCCCTAACTCATACTCTAACATATGACTAGTACCCTCTAGTCGTATATTGTCCTGAAACTCCAACTTAGGCAATTTTCTAAGAGTCCAAAGCCAAGGTGTTTCATACCTTCTACCATAAAGAGTCTAAAAAGGATCCATCTAAATGGTAAAATGATAATTGTTGCGTTATGCAAACTCAATAAGAGGTAAATGATCAACAAAACTCCATTCAAAATGAATCACATAGCTCCTTAGCATATCCTCCAATGTCTGAATAGTCTGTTCCACTTGCCCTTCCATTTGAGAGTGGAAAGTGGTGCAAATGTTCACTTTAGTATACAAACCTTACTAAAACAAATGCTAGAAGTGTAAAGAAAACTATGTAACTCGATCTTAAATGATGGACACAGGCGCTCAATACAAATTTACAATCCCTTGAATGAATAACATAACATAATACTCTCCTGAGTAGTTAGTCCTCACGGGCATAAAGTGAGAAGACTTAGTCATCCTATAAAAAATGACCCAAATATAATCATATTGATTTTGATACCGTGAAAAACCCATAATGAGATCCATATTGATCATTTCCCACTTACATATGGATAATTCTATCGCTTGAGATATGCTACCAGGCCTCAAATTCTCAATGTCAACTTATTGACTAACCATATATTTGGCAAAAAAATTTCCACATCCCTGTTCATGTTGTTCTACTAGTAGATTTCCTTAATGTCTTGATACATCTAAGTTGAACACGGATGATCGGTATATCTGGACTCATGAGCCTTATTCAAAATCCTTTCCTGTTGCCCATCAAAATCAAGAACGCACAAACTACCTTGATACCTTAAGATACTATCTCCCCTAATCTCAAATTACATAAAACTTTATTGACCCAATCATCATTAATCTTCATGAGTAGGGGATTCAAAGCCTTCATCTTCTTCACCTACACTCCAAGAGATATTTTAATCACTTCTTTCATAATCACTCCTCTATCTTACAGTCCAAAAGACAAACTCTCAAGTTAGCCAACCTGTGAATGTCCTTCACAAATTCACTTGTCTCCTCTTTAATATAAGATAAAACACCTCATAGATACCTACTAAAGGCATCAGAAACAACGTTAGCTCTACCCAGATAGTAGTGCAAGATCATGTTATAACCCTTAAACAATTATAGCAACCAACTCTGCCTGAGATTCAATTCTTTCTGCATAAAAACATACTACAAGCTCTTATGCTTTGAGTAAAGATCCATATGCACCCAATATAAATAATGGTGCCAATTTTTCCAAAGAAAAGACCATGATACATTACAAAAAAACCTAGTCCCACACAGGATGCATCACAAAACACAACAAAATAATCAGTTCCTCTGGGCAGGGTCAAAATTGGGGCAGAAGTCAACTTATCCTTCAACTTCTCAAAACTACCCTCACAATCACTGGACCATAAAAACTTAAACCTTTTTTGAGTTAACTTCATCAATGAAGTAGAAATAGATGAGAGTCTATTTCTGGTCATTAAGAGTCTGCAACACAATTCAGAGAAGATGTGCATGATCCTTCTCATTCTTAATGTACTCCAAGATATCATCAATTAAAACTATCACAAACAAGTATAAAAAATGCCTGAACACCTGATTCATAATATTCATAAAAGCCTTAGGAATATTACTCAACCTAAATTATATAACCAGAAACTCATAGTGACCATACTGTATTCAGAAAGTAGTCTTGGGAATATCAACCTCCCTAATATTAGTTAGATGATAGCCCAAATAGAGATCAATCTTAGAGAAACATCTACCATATTGAAGTTGGTCGAAAAGATCATCAATCCTAAAAAGAGGATACTTATTCTACACAATAACTTTATTCAATAGATGATACTATAAACATCAGAAGGAACCCATCCTTCTTTTGCACAAAAAGTATAGGAGCATCCCACGGAGAAATACTAGGATGATTGAAACTCTTATCAAAAAGATCCTTTAACTACTTTATTAGCTCTATTATTTTGATCGGAGTCATTTTATAATGAGGAGGAAAATAGGACAAGTATCCAATAGAATATCAATCCCAAAATCTATTAACCTATTGGGAAGAATTCTAGGAAGATCATCGGGAAACACTTTAAGAAATTCATTAACCACAGGGGCGTATTACAAAAAAGGAATTTTATAATTTGAATTCTTAGCCCAAATTAGATTATATAGATGTCCTTTGGAAATGTACTTCCAAGCTCTAAGATAAGAAATAAACTTCCCTTTGGGAACTCAGAACTCCCCTACCATTCTAATATCGATTTATTAGGAAAATGGAAACTGGCCATTTGGGTCCTACAATCCAGAGAGGCATAGAACGAATGATCCAATCCATCCCCAAGATAACATTGAAATCTACCATATTCAACTCTTTCAAATCCACTAATGTTTCCTAATAAAATATGGACACCACCACAACCCCTATAGATTTTTATAGCAACAATAGAATCACCTGCTTGAGTAGAAATAGAAAAAAGTTCAATATATATACCGGACCAAAACTGAAATACATATCCACATAAGGGGTCATATAAGATAAGGTTGAACGCAGATCACAAAAATGATAAACATCATGCAAAAAAAGTTGTAACATACCAGTAACAATATTCGGAGATGCCTCAAACTCCTGACAAGTAATAAGTGTATAAAGATGATTTTGGCCAGAGCTGGTAGCAGAAATAGCGCCTTTTAGAATAGAGACTGAGGATATAGCGGCCGACATTATTAGATCTAGTGGCAACCCTAGTTGAAGACCATTTCATTGTATATAACCAAGCTGTCAATAATTATAGCACCAATTTCTCCCCTCTCATAATATCCATAGTGGTGCGTTTAATAAAAATGACAAGAAGGATAAAATAGGGTTAATAAGCTCCACTAGCCTGAGATTGGGCACCCTATGACTTAGAACCATTACTATTCTAAAAACGACAATCACCTAAACTCTTATGTTTAGGGGCACTAGTAGACAAATATGAATTTCCCTAATTCTTCTTCTCAATCCACTGACTACCATCTCTCCCACTATTCTCATACCTACACCCTACTTTTAATTCCTAAACTTCTTGTTCTATCTCGATCCTATCTTTGGTTGTTTCTTTTTCATCCTCAACATGCTTCATATAAACTACCAGCTTAGAGATATCTATATTATTGTTCAACATTGCAACCTTATATTCCAATATCAAATGATAGGACAAACCAGAAGCAAACTTTCTCATTTGTGACCACATATTAGATACTAACCCTAGAGCATAATGAGACAATTGCTGAAATTTTAGAGCATACTCTTTCAGACTTATCTTTCCTTTTCAAGTATACAAACACTTCATCATTAGCTTTCCTTAAATCCTAAGGAAATAAGTGATCAAGAAAGGGCCTTAAAAGTCATCCTACACAGCCTGCAAAACATCATCACACCTCATAAGTTCCCACTCCTCATAGAACTTGTAAGGTACACCCTTTAACAGATATGCAACAAACTCTACAGCCTCAAAATAAGTAGCATGGATCACCCTAAAAATATTCTCCATCTCATAATAAACCCCTACAGATCCTCCTCAACCATAGAGCGTATAATAGTTAGGGGATTCAACCTCATCAACTGTCTAACCTGAATGACTTTAGATGAATGATCAATAGAGCTAATACGATCAGACTGATGAGACTGTGATGCCACCAACTGAGTAAGCATATAAATAGACTAATAGAAATCTGCATTAGAGATATCTCCCAGATATGATTTAGCATAAATCTTACTAGCTTAAGAAGCCCGAGGAGGACTAGTAAGGAGTGCTGAAACTCTACGTGAAGCAACACAATCAAGAGCAGGGACCCTAACCTGGTCTGCACTCTATAAATAGGACGAGTCCCCTCTATATTCTCATTAGATGAAACATAGATCCTACAGAGTTTCTACAAATATCAAATCTTTATAGAGGAATAATCTTAAATATGAGGAAGCTAGGAGTTAGAAAAGTTTCATAACACTAAACTCTATAGCCAAAAATAGAACACAAGAAAGGGTAAGATTCCTAAATTTCTTATAGCCTCTTCCTTATACGTGTGGCGTGCTACACACCCATACAAGGACTCTACTAACACTTCTTTGTGGATAACCAATGATCCTAAATCATGCTCTGAGACAAAGATTATCATGATCAAAACCAGGGTCTGGACGTGATAGATACCTCAAGCCTACGATGGTCCAGAGACCACCTCATAAACCTAACCTAAAGATCACAATAAGAAAAATAAAGTAGAATCTAATATAACAGTAATAAAAATATGAGTAGATAAATCAACTAAAAAATAAGACATACTAATAACAAACCCACACTTCCACAATAGCCTCCCAAATAAAAATAGCAACTAAGTCAGGATATGCCCCCTACTATGACCAAAGAAAAGAATCCAACGACACTAAGTTGATAACAAAGTAATAAATTGATAAGGCCTTTTAAATGATGAGGGTTCACCATGTCACTCCAACTCAATAGAATGCTAAACCCCCTAACGCTGCACTGAAGCAATAAAAAATTATTCAGACACTACATCATAAAATGATGTAGCATCCTAGGATGGTCAGTGGGATAAGCACTCACATGTAACTCAGAAAAAGGATAACATAATGCCATGTCCAAAAATAATCAAAACCACATGCACACATTGTTATATATACATATATAGGATGCCTTGATAGGGTAAAAGGTCATGAACATGAGAGTTTAAATATTTAACCTGAACTAGGCAGCTTGATTCGTCCTAAAGGCACCCATGGACAATATTGGTTCACTCTTTCTACTGAAAGTCCCCCAGTGCGTGTTAGCTGGAATAACCGATGAAAAATTAAGGAAAAACTAAATTCATAAGGGAAATAGTCATCCTTAATATATATATATATCAAGTGTGCATCCAGCACACAATTATATAGACCCCCACCACCAGAAAATATTGTTTGCACTATTTGTCCCCACGAGACTTGCACTTTCACAGTGAGCTACACAATCCCCTTTAAGCCCAAATTAAAATAATTTGAACATAAAACCAACTAGTAACCTTGGATTCATTCAGTAACACATTGACCACCTTGTATCATCATACCATTATATGTGCAAGTTAAATTAAATAGGCCAAAACAATCCACACAACCACATTGACTCCCAAGTTCCATTTAAAATACAAACCATGCGTATCGAGGACATTCAAGTCTAGTTTTATATCTATCAAATAATGAAATACATTGAGTTCAAAAACATATTATACCATGCAATTATCCATAATTAAATTCAAATTTATAGAGTGGATTGAGGTTAATACAATTCCAAGCAAAAATTCATACAATTAGGGTAAATCCATGTCCCACATTTCAATTATTTAAACAATGTATCAATTCAATCATAAAAATATCTATTTAAAACATGAATAATCAGTTCAAAACATGGTACAAGTAATTCAATTAGTAATAACCAAAATCCCCAACCCAATTTTAAAATCCATAGTTAAATCACATGAAAATACATTCAAGTAATGCCATAATGTGAAATTAAAACTTAGGTAAGAGAAACATGCATGAAATACACAAGCAATCAAAGTCAATTAAAAGTTTAGAGTTTGGATGATGAATTATCTGTAAAACCCTTAAATGTTCTTTTATTTTTAGTTTTGGAGAGTAAGAAAATGACTTGATCTTTAAAAACATAATTAAATGGGATTATGTTTTGTTTAATGGTAGTACAAGGGGTAAAAAGACCAAAAGACCCTCATCCGAAGTGAAAAAATCCAAAACTAGATGAAATTAAAACACTAGCGTGGCACTACAATATTGCAGAGTTTAGCCTCGTGGCATGCAAATATTGTTGAGGTTAACATCCATGACACGACCATAATGTAGACCGTCATTGCCTCAGGATCCCAAAATGGCCGCGAACCCATTTTAAAAAATCAAAAACTTTCCTCCAGCACCCTTTTAACATCCTTAAATATATTTTTATTTAAAAAATTGATATTATGCATGTGGGAGGGTCAAAAATAAAATTATCAAACTTTTACAGGGTCTCAGACTACTAGAGTACCTTCTTTGTTATGTGTTGTGAAAGTGGTATATGAATTAAGGAAGGGTTCTTACAGAGTGCGGTAGAGTGCAATGTATGGGTGAGTATTTGACTAGATAGTTCTCACTGAGTCAACGTAAAACTTTCCCAATAGCTTTGTATCTTAAATAAAGAGTGTGTGATGATAGAGAAGATATCTAAGGCATTGATTGAGAGTGAACCTCTAATTTGACAAAAATAGCCATCCTATTAAAAGTTGAGTGGCCAACTTTATCCCTAATTTGAGCTTTAGAACTCTTTTTTCTTGAAAAACTTCATTACAAGACAAAATCCTTTTTCCATAATTTACTTTTTTAAAGAAAACCTTGTTAAAGAATTTAGGTGAGATTGTGAACAAACTAGGGCCAAAAACCTTAGTTGTGGGTGCAGGCGATGTTTGGGGTTAGTTTTTTTTTAGAAATTCATAATGTGGTAACCATTCACTTCTTCTAATAATAATTTACGTATCCTATGTAGATAAAAGAAAAAAAAGAGAAAAAAATTTAAAAGAAATTAAAACAAGAGGTGTAGTTGTGGTGCTTGTTTGTAAATATTTGAAGTAGTTTTATGTTTGACGAATCTTTAGACACATCGAGGGCGTAGAGTCACTATAACCTCAACTTTACCTACCTTACCCCTTGCCTAAAGCTAATGCAAGAACTTTGTGATCTCGAAATTAGCGTGCTTAAATGTTATGAAATGAAGCATAGGAGAAATCCTATGTTTGGTACTCATGTCCAGATTCATCTTTGAGAGTATGCTTGATTCTTGGTAGTCCCTAATGTTAATGTTGATCATTTCTTGAGGGAAAGGAATTTTTTGTGTGAGGTAAATTAATTGAAATGCTTGAACATCCCTTAATTTTTGTTGGAGTCTATGAGCATGTTCATGGTTTTGTAACATTTAATCAACATTTGAGGCTTGTTCTAATGTTTTCAAAACCATAAGGGCATAATGTTTTAATAAAATAAGCATGTGTGTAAACTCCCGAGTAGTACTATTTTTAGTCATTGTTGATGATGTTGTGTGAGCATTGATTTAATCAAGGTCATGTAAAGATTTAAGATGGGGTTTTGATGAGTTGGAAATTAGTGATACATTTTTCCTAAAATGGTATGAAATCAAGTACTCAATGACATTTGGATTAGTTTTAATGTCATTTAGGTTTATTTGGATAAAATCAAGTACCCAATGTAGTTTGGATTAGTGATAACTCCATAAACTAATGGTGCTCATCAAACTATCTTGTTGTCTTGCATGCAAAATCTAACAAGTTATGTATCACCTAACCAACTTTTGACCTTGGTTTGGGTGAACTTCGCTTATGTTATCTCGATCTCAGAGTGTCACATTACTAACCCTTATTTTATGAGCCTAGATTAACTATCTCCTCTCAGTCTTATGTTAATTAGATGAAGTTTGGTAGCTTCAAATTACTATTTTGATTTCTTTTTCTTATCTCTACATCACTTATCAAGAAAGTATCGAATATATGTAAGTTCCCAACACTTGCAGCCGTTAATATAGCAATCAAAATGAAGGAAATCCCAATAGATACAGGAACACAAATTTAGAATGACTACATAAAAGCTGCTTTGTTAATGAATTAAGGTTCCCACAGTAGAAGTTATGGGGTTTAGCTACTCATAGTTGTAAGAACAGACATAGATTCCATAGATAAAATCATGATAATGAACTTACAAAGAATAAGAATGAAAACCCAAAATGTCAAATTAATTGTAAACCTTAAAAACCAAGAATAATATTCCACGATCAATAATGTAGCTCAGAACTCAAAACAATGTAAAAAGAGTATAAAGTGCATAAACATCAAATAACTATCGAAAGGGTATTTATAGATACATTTAAAGACCTATTCAAAATAATGTAGGAAAATTAAGTTGGCACCAACCCCTGATGCAGCTCCAGGACATAAGGTTTACCTATGGGATGGGACATAAGTAGGCTCATGGAAATTAGAGAAATCAACATTTTGTTGAACTTCTACCTACGAAGTAACTACGTGTCGTAGGTTGTACCTATGCCTTATAGGTAGGCTCATAGGAATAAGGAATAATATGCTATCTTCTAAAATTCAATCTATGTGACAAACTACAGGGCATAGGTAATACCTATATGTCGTAGGTTGATTTTTTGATAGCCTTTAAGCTACTCTCCATTCCTTTTTATCATTCTATAGTTTGAACTCTTGTTTTCTATAAAATCAACACATAATCAAATCATATCTTACAATAATACCTAAGTTCGTGCATACTAAAATTGTTTCAAGCATCAAAAGTTCCATGAAACCATGGCCCATCAATACCTTAACTTAGAACATTTGCATGTCCTCATCAACTGATAAAAAACTTAACAAACATGATGCTTAACTAAGAGAAACCTAAGGCAACTATGGCAGTCAACTCATTTTAGCTCCAATTTTCTAATCCCCTCCTATTCTAAATTTTTCAAACCATTATATGTATCCATGTATCACATTAGAATGACACCAAAGGAATCAAGTGATGACATCAAATTAGCAAAAAACAACCAAGCATGTATGCGATATTACCTGAACAAATAAGTAGTTAACAATACAACCTATGTATAAATCTAGGAAGTCCCAACTCTCACAATATGATAATGCAGATAAATAGGGGGACTGTGACACATACTCACGCTCACAAAGAAGTTCAACCAATATTAAAAAAAAACCATAGGCTTGCCCTTATTTCTATACAATAGCTTTTTGGATAGTTGGACAGGGATCACTATTGGGCTTTTATTGGCTTGTAATGTAGGCTTGGGGGTAGATATGGTACATATTGGACATAGTGGCCTACCCTCTTTTTCACTAAATTAACATTATTTGCTCCACTACTAAACAATTTTTCATTTTTTTCTCCTTTTTTTCCTTTACCGCTATCAGGATTCGTTGTGGCTATCTTCATTCCTTGCATTTATTTCTTTTTTATTTAATTTTTCTTCACACTTTACTACCACACCAAACCATACTTTCTTTTCTTTTATTCAACACCTTTCTTCATACCCATCTTCAACCACACACCCCTATGATAGCCACCCATAACTAGGAAATTTTCTTGAGTTTAGGTACACATTATCAAATGAGGGACCATGGTAAAAATAGGTTCATTGTAATTAAAACAGGAAGGTGAAAAGTTTAAAACAAGAAGCTAAGTCACTTTAGGGTCAAATTGGGTATCATGTGATACATATTCTCATTTGGTCGATCTTTTAGGGTAAGTGGACTTATATAATTATGGCCTATGATCATGTATCAACCAACTATCATACAACCTAGAAAAGACTAATCGTGCAAGTTATGGATTAAATACACAAAGTAAACTAGGTAAATACCTCACACACACATGGTACAGGGTTATCTCATGAACTCATACCAATCCGGTTCATTCTATGCTATGCTGTGTTTATTTTGTCCCTAATACAAATCCCATAAAAAAATTCAACAATGGTAACAAATATATTCACAACACACAATTCACAAAAAATTATGGAAGGGGTATCTTTTTTTTTGTCAAACATATAAAAATACAAAACATTTTGACTACACTTAGGTTTTTTTTCCTCTAATAAAACAAAACAATACATAACACATATTACAATCACAACACAATACCTAAGCATACCAGCTCTACTATGATAGCACACCACGGGGAAAAGAGACATGGCAATAAAATCCCAGGTGGTTGATACAACCCCTCTACCAAGTTAAAGCTGAAGAACTGTCCCTAGTGCATAGTAAAAATTGAAGAAAATATAGGTGTAGGATATACCTTGGATTTTCTAGGCATCAAATGCGGGCTCGCCCACAGTTGAGGCACTATGTGGAATGTCGAGTGTATCATCGGGAGGTGATGTTTTTCTTCGACTAAAATAGGTACTTAATACAAGCTTTGCACGCCTATACTTATCAATATCCAGTTGAATAATAGACTCCATAGTGGCCTTATTGAAGGCCTGCCTAAACTCATCTGAGTTATCACACTAAGGGTATTTGGGTCTTTTCCGTAAGCCCTAAACTCATCCTAAACATGAAATTTAACCCCTAATTGACCTAAATACTCATCATTATTTAGTTTTTCTCAAATTAAAATTCCTCTCTTTCAAGAACAAAAAACCTTAGCTCTCAAGAATAAAGGTCAAATCTTAAGAACTCTCCATTAATCCTTCCAAATTCATCATTCCATGTATGTTAGATGTTCATCCATGGATCCCTATCCTCCATGGAGTTCAAGCAACCCTTTTAAATTATAAAATTGTGATCTTTTTAAGTTATTATGTCTTGAATTATGATTTCACCCATGAATCTCCATGAACTATGATTCTATACCATGTTACCATGAAATTATTGTTATTATTTAACCCTCCATGTTTTAATATTATTATTTATTGAATTAAACCATGATTTAAGGCTTTTATGATGAATTCATGCTATTCCAACAAATTCCATGACATTCCTATAGTTTTTCTAAACCATGAACTACAAGTATTTGATAAAATCCCTACAAGAGTTATTTATTTAATAAGAGCCTTCGTGTTTTGGTCTTTAAGATTTAGTGTCTTTTTAGTATTGTTGTTTTTAGTCCTGGGGGTATTGAATTCCTGAAAACCATATGTGTTTATTTAGTCTAGCCTAAGGACATTATAGAATAGTCTTCAGATTATATTATGAGCATTATAAGAATAGTTTGATATTTGTTATTCAACTCAGAACAATCTAGTATCTCAGTGTCTTTTAGTTGAGAGTAGGATTTAGCACCGAGCAAGTGCAGGGATGATGGCTTCCCCATCAGATAGGTAGAGTGATTAGTAGCAGTCCCTAAACTCCAAAACTACGTAGCCACCATAGGATATGAGTAGTCACCTGTCATATTAGGCTTGACTATCTCACAGGGGTTACCCATCAGTTCAAGCTTGACACCCTTAGTCCTTTGGACATTATATCAGTTTAGTGGATCCACACAACTATTGTTAGTACCCATGGCATATTATTAACACTCTTCCAACTAGGGTTACAAATTGGACCCTGATTAGCTCAAATTAGGAAATTTCGATTAGATAATACCTCCCACAGTCTCAGTGACAGTCCCATCCCAGTTATTCAGTCTTAGTGTTATTTGACCAAAGCATACAGATTTTAGTTATCTCAGTAATTCAATTTACAGATTTTACTCATTTTGTGTTATATGCTTGGACATGCATCCACAGTATTTACAAATTTTCATGCATTTTCAGTATCTACAGATTCCATGCTCTTTATTCAGTACTTCATGCTTCATATGCATGTCTAGTTAATTATTATTTTTCCTATTCATAAGACTATGCCTTTTAGCCTACCTCATCTAGCATACCATTATATTCAAAGTAGTGATCGCATCCCTTTTCTTTTAGACTATGATGTCTCATATCATAGGTCCTGACGCTCAGTTCCCAGATCGTACCTAGAATCTCAGATTATCAGCAGTACAGTAGCAGTGGTGAGTCTTTATTATCTGAGGAAAAATTATATTTGTTCATGTATTTATCTCAATAGTTTGTAGAGTTAGTTGAGGCCTGTCCCATTAACTCACAAAATTCTATTTAGATGATTTTCAGATACTACAGTTAGCTATTCAGACTATTCAAATTTTAGTATTTTTATCATATTCATAATTCAGTAGTTATTTCATTATTAAAACATTATGACATTTTAATTATTCTTCCACATTCATGATTATATTATTTAGTGCTCATAGCAGGTACCAGCTCATGGGTTAGCCTTTGGTCCCTTGGGACCGTAAGACCGTGTAACGACTAGGGGTAGTCTTGAGTTATTAAAAACTCAGTGTAAGAGCCTAAGGTTTTAAAGTGTCCTAGGAAGTCTGAAAGCCGCATCGAGTAGAGTCTTTTCATGGGTGTGTAGTGCGCCATACTTATGGACAAGAGGATACAAGGAGTTTAGGAAAAATTTCCCTTTTTTCAGTATTCATGTCATACGATTAAGAATGAGCTCAAGTTAAACTCTCAGTCTAATCTGTTTCCTCCTTTCGTTTGTAGAACATGCCTCCTAAGAAGAATAGTAGAAGAACATGAACTCATCCAACCCCTCAGCTTGTGTAAGAAGATCCTTTGGATGAGCATGTCTCTTACATAGAACTTAGGGTTGCGTCCACTACTCTAGTGAACTCTATAGCAGCACAGAATAAATGGCCAGCTGTTGGATTTCACCTAGATGAATCTTCCTTCTTTAACTGGATCCATGTTTGAAGAGGATCCACAAGAATTCTTAGATATGATTCAGAAGGTCACGGATGCTATAGGGGTGATATTTAGTCAGAGTACCGAGTTAGCTGCATATCAATTGCAGGATGTAGCCCATACTTGGTTTAAGTCATGGAAAGTAAATAGAGGTATTCATGGAGGGCCTTAGAATGGGAAGAGTTTGCCATGATTTCTTAGATAGATTCTTTCCATTATAATTGAGGAAGGTCAAGGTGTTAGAATTTATTAATTTGAGGCAAGGCAGCATGAGTGTGTGGGAGTATTCTCCCAAGTTCACTAAGTAAGCTAGATATGCTCCTCATGTGGTAGCTGATAGTAGGTCCAAAATGAGTAGGATTATGCTTGGTGTATCTGATAGTGTGGTCAAGGAGTGTAAGATAGCAATGCTGATTAATAAGATGGACTTGTCTAGACTGATGGTCTATGCTTAATAGATAGAGGATTAGAAGATTAAAGAGAGGGAGAGAGAAAACAAGAGAGCTAGGATAGGTAGTTTTAATTTTAATCAGCCAAAGTTAGAAGGTGGTCCACTCTTCCTCAATTTCATTAGAGGTCTTCATCCCCAGTACTTTCTTCAGCTAGCGCTCCAGTACCTAAATTCAGAAATAAAAATAGAGTTAGGAAACCAGGCTCTAAGTCCTAAGTCAGTATTAGCAGTGCTCGTACAAATTCTCTTTGTCAGAAATGTAGAAGACATCATCACGGGGAGTGTAGAGCAGGTAGTGCTATGTGCTTCAGGTGTGGCAAGCAAGTCCATTGGATTTAAGAGTTTTGGGTAGTTGCTCAGAAGGGTAGAAATGCACACCAACAGGGCTAGTTCCATTAGTCGTCAGTTCTATTCGGTCTACCAACTCAGTAGGGGTGCCACTTCCAGTGTTACCAATGGTCAATGGACGAATTGATTATATTCTCTTTAGTCCCACCAAGAACAGGAAAATTCTCCTGATATTGTTACTGGAACATTCCAGATCTTTTACTTATATGTTTATGTTTTACTAGACCCTAGAGCTTCTCTTTCTTTTGTAACTCCATATATAGCTATCAATTTTGGAGTCAGGCCCAAAACTCTAGTAGAGCCCTTTTCAGTGTCTACCCCAGTAGGTATTTACATTGTAGCCAGGTAGGTATACAGGAATTGTTAGGTCATAATATCTCAAAAAAGTTACATCAGTTGATCTCGTGGAGTTAACGATGATGAATTTTGACGTCCTTCTCGGCATGGATTGGCTCCACTCATGCTATGCCTCAATTGATTGTACAAACAGAATAGTTCATTTTCAGTTCCCAAATGAACCAGTCCTTGAATGAAAGGGTAGTACTACAACTCTTAGCGGTCAGTTAATTTCGTACCTTAGAGCGAGAAAGATGACATCCAAGGGGTGTGTCTACCATCTTGTACGAGTCAAAGACTCTAACTCAGAAACTCCTACTCTTGAGTCAGTCCCAGTAGTAAATGAATTCTTAGATGTATTTCCTGAAGATCTTCCCGGAGTTCCTCTTGAAAGGGAAATCCACTTTGGAATAGACCTTCTCCCAGATACTTAGCCTATATCGATTCCTCCATATAGAATAGCTCCAGCTGAACTCAAAGAACTGAAAGAAAAGTTGAAGGATCTCTTAGATAAGGGATTCATCAGGCCCAGCGTCTCCCCATGGGGCACACCTATTCTATTCATGTGCAAGAAAGACAGTTCTCTCAAAATATGTATAGACTACTGTCAATTGAACAAAGTCAAAGTTAAGAATAAATATCCACCACCTAGAATAAATGGCTTGTTTGACCAACTTCAGGGTGCCAGTTACTTTTCAAAGATAGACCACAGATTAGGCTATCATCAGCTTAGGGTCAGAGAATGTGATATTTAGAAAACAACTTCTTGAACTCGGTATGGTCACTTAAAATTTCTAATCATGTCCTTTGGTCATACCAATACCCTAGCAACCTTCATGGACTTGCTGAACCGAGTGTTCAAGCAATACTTAGACATGTTCTTTATAGTCTTTATTGATGACATTCTTTTCTATTTTTATAGTGAAAGTGATCATGCAACCATCTCAGCATAGTGGTTCAGACTCATAAAGCTCACTAATTATTTTCTAAATCCAGTAAGTGTGAATTTTGGCTAAGATCGGTAGGATTCCTTGGTAATATTATTTTTGGTGATGGCATTAGAGTTGATCCATCAGATATCAGGAGTTTCTTGGATTTAACTAACTATTACTATAAGTTTGTTGAAGGGTATTCATCTATTGCATCCCCTATGTCTAGATTGACTCAGAAGAAAGTTAAGTTTCAGTGGTCAGATTCCTGTGAGAAGAGTTTTCTGGAGTTGAAGACTCGACTCACCTCAGCCCCAGTCTTGACTCTACCAGACGATTCAGATGGGTTTGTTGTCTACTATGATACATCTAGAGTAGGTTTGGGTTGTGTCCTCATGAACAGAGGTTAGGTCATAGCCTACTCCTCCATTCTATCTTAAGCCTGATGAGAAGAATTATCCGACTCATTATATTGAGCTAGCAACAGTAGTATTCGCCTTAATGATTTGGAGGCATTAATTTATGGGGTGAATGTAGATATGTTCACAAATCACAAAAGCCTTCAATATATGTTCTCTCTAAAAGATTTGAATTTACTTCAGAGAAGATGGATAGAATTATTGAAAGATTATGACATGAGTATTCTGTATCATCCGGGCAAGGCCAATATAGTTGTTGATGCTCTCAGTAGAATGTCTATGGATAGTGTAGCTCATGTTGAGAATGGTAAGAAGAAGTTAGATCACAAAATCCATCAGCTTGCCCGACTAGGTGTGCCTTTACTTGATTCAGCATAAGGTAGTATATGGGTGCAGAGTAGCTTAGAGTCGTCTCTAGTTTCTGAGGTAAAGGAAAAGCAGGATAGGGATCCCAGTCTAGTTAAGTTGAAAGAATCGGTCAGAGATAAGAAAGTAGAGGTCTTATCCTAAAAGGAAGATGGTCTGTTGCACTATCAAAGAGGTTGTGAGTGCCTGGTGTAGATGATTTAAGACAATGAATTCTTGCAGAAGTGCATAGTGCATGTTACTCAATTCATCCACTAAGGTGTACCTCAGTTAGCGGGAGATCTATTGGTGGAGTGGGATGAAGAGAGATATTGCAGAGTTAGTAGTTAAGTGATCTACTTTTCAACAACTCAAGGTTAAGCACCAGAAGTCTAATGGGTCCATGCAGGAGTTCAGTATTCCCATGTTGAAATGGGAGGAAGTGAACATGGATTTTGTGATAGGTTTTCCTCGTACTCGTCATCAGCATAACTCTATTTAGGTTATGATGACCAAATTAGCTCATTTCTTGCTAGTCTATATATTTTATTCAGCCCAGGACTATGCCAATCTCTATTTCAGAGAGTTGATTAGGTTGCACGGTGTTTCCTTATCTATTATTTCATATAGAGGTACCCAGTTTACCTCTTACTTCAGGAAAGCATTCCAAAAGTGTCTTGGTACCCAAGTCCACCTCAGTAAAGCTTTCCACCCTCAAATAGAAGACCAAGCAGAAAGGACCATTTAGACTCTTGAGGATATACTGAGGGCATGTGTTTTTTATTTCAAGGGTAGCTGAGATGACCATTTACCTTTGTTTAAATTCATATACAATAAAAACTATCATTCTAGTATCCGTATGGCTCCATTTGAGGCTCTCTATGGTAGGTGATGTAGATCTCCAATTGGTTGGTTTTAAGTAGGAGAGGTTGCAGTAGTAGGGCCTTACTTTATGTTTGATGCTTTATAGAAGGTTCAATTGATTAGAGAAAGGATTAGGGCTTCCTAGAGTCAACAGAAATAGTATGCCAATATGAGGAGGAGTTTTAGGTCGGTGATTTGGTGTACTTGAAAATCTCGCCATTGAAGGGAGTGAGGAGATTTGGAAATAAAGGGAAACTCAGTCCTCGATATGTCAGTCCCTTCAGAATCCTCAGTCATTTTGGAAAGGTAGCTTATGGCTTGAGTTTCCTTCAAATTTTGCCTCAGTACACCCAGTGTTCCATGTCTCATTGTTGAAAAAGTGTATTGTTGATCCAGCTGTAGTTGTTCCCTTAGAAAGTGTAGATATTCAGAATGGTCTTTCCTTTGAGAAAGTTCCAATCGAAATTCTTGATCATCAAGTTCGTAGACTAAGGAATAAAAAGTTCTATTAGTTAAGGTTTTTTGGCAAAATCAATCGGTTGAGGGAGCCACTTAGGAAGTAAAAACAGATATGTGGACCAAGTACCCTCATCTTTTCACCATAAATCCAGATTCAGTATAAGGTACCAATCATCTTAAGATTTTATTTTCTCTATCATGCTCAGTTTCAACCGTACATTATGTTTATGTCAGTCGTGCATTCAAGAATCAGTTTATTCATGCATTCTATGCATCATACATAGATATTGAGTGTGTAAGATCAGTCCATCAGTTCCCTCTGCTTAACCAGTTTCACTCGGGGACGAATGAGCCCAAGGGGGAGATATTGTAACACCCTAAATTTTCCAAGCATAATCTAAGTCCCAATACATGAGTATCCATATATGAAAATTTTTAAACACTTATTATTTTTCAGCCTTCCATTTCATAGGAAATTGAATTACCTTTACAACAATATAAAAATTGCCCAAATTCGATAACCGGGTAAGAAATTATGGCAATTTTAAGTTTCAATCACAAAACAACGTTATTTTAGCCCTTAGCAGGTCACGTAGGTAGCCCAAATGACAATTGTCGATTTCCAGTGTGACTCCATAATCATGGTGCATCGCAAAGCAGGCCAATTTTTTATTGGTTAATTTCTAATGGGCCTTCGTGATCATGGCGCATCGCGGAGATGGCCAAATTAGCATCCACTGGTTTACAATGATGGTGGCACGTCGTGGCATTTGTCCAGGTCCCAGTTGTCCCTTTTCCAGTGGCTTAGCGCGATAGTGGGGCATCACGGCAAGGCCAAAAATCAAGATTTCAGTTTTCAGCTTGTGTTTTTAAATTTGTTTAAGGGTATTTGGGTCTTTTTCCTAAGCCAAAAACTCATCCTGAGCACGAAATTTAACCCCTAATGGACCTAAATATTCATCATTATTCACTTTCTCTCAAATTAAAAATCCCCTCTTTCAAGAACAAGAAACCCAGCTCTTAAGAATCAAGGTAAAACCTCAAAAATTCTCCATCAATCCTTCTAAATTCGTCAACCCAGGAATGTTAGATGTTCAACCATGGATCCCTTCCATCCATGGAGTCCAAGAAACCCTTTTAAATTATAAAATTGTGATATTTTCAAGTTATTATGTCTTGAATTGTGATTTCACCCATGAATCTCTGTGAACTATGATTCTATACCATGTTACCATGAAATTATTGTTATTATTTAATCCTCCAAGTTTAATATTATTATTTATTGTATTAAACCATGATTTAATGCTTTATAATGAATTCATGCTATTTCTACAAATTCCATGATATTTCTATGGCTGTTTTAAACCTTGAACTACAAGTGTTTGATAAAATGCCTACAAGGGTGATTTATTTAATGAGAGCCTTCATGATTTTGTCTTTAAGCTTTAGTGTCTTTTTAGTATTGTTGTTTTCAGTCCTGGGGGTATTGAATACCCAAAAACTATAGCTGTTTATTTAGTCTAGCTTCAGTACATTATAGAATAGTCTTTAGGTTATATTATGAGCATTATCAGAATAGTCAGATATCCGTTATTCAACTCTGACCAGTCTAGTATCTCAATGTCTTTCAGTTGGGAGTAGGATTTAGCACCGAGAGAGTGTAGGGATGGCGGATTCCCCGTAAGATAGGTAGATTCATTAGTAGTAGTCCCTATACTTCAGAACTACGTAGCCAGCGTATGATATGAGTAGCCACCCATCAGAATAGGCTTGACTATCTCACAGGGGTCACCCGTCAGTTCAGGCTTTACACCCTTAGTCCTTTGGACATTATATCAGTTTAGTGGATCCTCACTGCCATTGTTTGTACCTGTGGCACGGTATTAACATACCCTTCCAACTGGGGCTATAGGTTAGACAGTAATAAGCTCAAATTAGGTAATGTCGATTAGATGATACCTCCCACAGTCTCAGATATAGTCTCAGTTACAGTCCCAGCTCAGTTTTTAGTCTTAGTGTGTTTGACTAATGTATACAAATTTCAGTTATCTCAGTATTTTAGTTTACAGATTTTACTCAGTTCATGTTATATTCTTGGTCATGCATCCACAATATTTACAGATTTTCATGCATTTCAGTATCTACAGATTCTATGCTTTTTATTCAGTACTCTATGCTTTACATGTATATCCAGTTAATTATTATTATTCCTATTCATGAGACTATGCATATCATCCTACCTCATTTAGTATACCAGTATATTCAAAGTACTGATCACATAACTTTTATTTTGCACTATAATGTCTCATACATAGGTACTGACGCTCAGTTTCTGGATTGCACCAAGATTCTTAGATTATCAGTAGTACAGTAGCACTGGTAAAGCCTCATCATCCGAGGATAGATTATATTACTTTATGTCTTTATCTTAGCAGTTAGTAGAGTTAGTTGGGGCCTGTCCCATCAACTCACAGTATTGAGTTTAGAGTCTTTTCAGACACTACAGTTAGCTATTCAGACTATTCAGATTTTAGTATTTTTATCATATTCATAATTCTGTAGTTATTTCATTATTAAAACCTTACGGTATTTCTTTTATTCTTCTGCTTTCATGATTATATTATTCAGTTCTCACAGTAGGTACCAGCTCATGGGTTAGCTTGTGGACCATCAGGACCATAAGCCCCATGTAACGACTAGGGGTAGTCTCGGGTCGTTACATATTTAGGGTACCGGGATAGGGGAAAGTGTAATGAACGTGAGAGTTTAAAGA
Source organism: Capsicum annuum (assembly GCF_002878395.1). Lineage (NCBI taxonomy): Eukaryota > Viridiplantae > Streptophyta > Magnoliopsida > Solanales > Solanaceae > Capsicum > Capsicum annuum. The sequence continues at coordinate 70,694,070 of NC_061116.1, forward strand.
CATCAATAAAATTGTGTCACTCGATACGTCCTAAAGGCTCCCATGGACTATACTAGTTCAAATCCCCCTATTGAAAGGGCCCACTGCGTGTTAGCCGCACGAACTATGGAAAAAATGTAGTAAAACTAAAGCTACCAATGAAATAGCCATTCAAAATTTGATATATCAAGTGTGCATCAAGAATATGATCATATAAACCCCCAACGCCGACAAATGTGGTTTCTAGTGTTCTTTCTTCCGAGGCTTTCACCTTCACTGTGAGCTACATAGTTCCATTTTAAGCTAGATTAAAAAAATAAACATAAATCCAATCCAGTAACCCTAGAGTCATTCATTAAGGCATTTACAACTTGGTATCATCATACCATTATGCTTGAAAGTTGAATTAATAATGCCAAACTAATCCCCAGTTCCATTTAAAATCCAAATCAATGCCACCAAGGCCATCCAAATCTATTTTTATATCCATTTGTCCGTTAATGTTATGCATTGTATTCAAAATCATGTTAAACCATGCAATTTGTCTATATTCTAAACAAGTTTCCTAGGTGGGCTTGACTTAATGAAATTATCAAGCAATATTCCATCCAATTCGGGGAAACCGATGTCCCACATTCCAACCATTTAAACAATATACTAATTCAGTTCCAAAACATCAATTTAAAGCATGAATAATCAATTTAAAAATGGGACATGTGATTCAATCAGTAACAACTAAATCCCCTACACCTAATTTCTAGAACAGGTACTTAGCCTTATATCTTCCGTAGCTTCATGTGTAGCCTCTTCTGCTTTTTGATTTCTCCAAAGGACTTTCACCAAAGCTAAATCCTTTGTCCTCAACGTACAAACTTGTCTATCTAATATCTCAATCGAGACATCCTCATAAGGTAAGAAATCCGTAACACCAACATCATCAATAAGAGCTATCCAGAAAGGATCACCTATATATTTTTTTAGCATTGACACATGAAAAACTGGATAAATAGAGCTCAAAATCGCAGGCAAATAAAATTCATATGTAACATTCCAAATTCTCCAAAAAATCTGATATGGACCAACATAATGGTGACTGATATTTTGCTTATTCCCAACCCTCATGAATCATTTCATAGGAGAAACCTTCAAGAACACCCAATCATTAAATTCAGACTCCAATTCCCATCATCTCACATCCGCATAAGACTTTTGGTGACTATGAGTAATCTTAAGTCTTTCTCCAATCACGTTTACCTTCTCCGTGGCTTGGTGAACCATGTCAGGGCCAAACACCCTAGTCTTACCAACCTCAAACCATCCAACAAGGGACCTACACCTCATACCATAAAGAGCCTTAAAAGGAGCCATCTAAATGCTTGAATGATAATTGTTGTTATAAGAACACTCAATAAGAATTAGGTGATCAACCCAACTTTCTTTGAAATTTATTACACAGTCCCTTACCATATCTTCTTAAGTCTGAATAGTACATTCTGCTTGTTCATCCATTTGGGGGTGGAAAAAGGGGCTAAGGTTAACTTGAGTACACAAACCTTTCTGGAACGAATGCTAGAAGTGTAAGAAGCTTATGTATCTCGGTCTAAGATGATGGATACAAGTGCACCATTTAACTTTAAAATCTCCTGAATGAACAACTTAGCATAATCTTCTCCTGCAGATTTATTCCTCATAGGAATAAAATGAGCATACTTAGTCATTCTATCCATAATTACCCAAATAGAATCATACTGATTTTGAGACTACGGAAGACCTGTAATGAAGTCCATATGAATCATCTCCCACTTCCACATGGTTAACTTTATATCTTGAGAAATGCCATCATACCTCAAATTCTCAATATTAACTTGCTGACAAACTATACATTTAGCAACAAAAATTTTTGTATCTCTCTGCATATTGTTCCATTAGTAAATTTCCTTTAAGTCATGATATGTCTTAGTCAAACTTAGATGAACTATATATTTGGACTTATGAGCTTAGTAAAAATTCTTTCGGCAGTTAATCAACATCTGGAACACATAATCTTCTTTGATAACTCAAGATGCCATCTCCCCTAATCTTGAAAGATATAACGTTTTGCTAACCTACATCATCCTTAATCTGTATAAGGATGGGATCTAAATCCTTCTTCTCCTTCACCTCAACACCAAGAGAAGATTTAACCACTTTTTGAATAATGACTCTCCCATTTTCAAAGTCCAAAACATGAACTCCTAAGTTAGCTAATCTATGAATGTCCTTCACTAATCCTTATTTCTCCTTATCAACATAATGTAATCTCCCTATAGACAACATGCTAAGACTATCAGCAATATCATTAGCTTTACTTTGATGGTAGTAAGGCTCTTTTCGTAATCCTCAAGTAATTCAAGCCACCTCATCGGCCTGAGATTTAACTCCTTCTGTATAAACACATACTACAAGCTCTTATGATCTAAATAGATGTCTAGATGCACCCATATAGACAATGGTGCCTTATTTTCAATGCAAAACTCACTGCCACCAACTCATGATCAAGAATTCAACAATTTCTCTCATGAACCTTAAGCTGCCTATAAGAATAGGCTATGACCATACAATGTTGCATCAAAGCACAACCCAGTCCTACCTGGGACGCATCACAAAACACAAAAACCATCAGTACCCTCAGGCAGGGGTAAAAATTTATCCTTCAACCTTTTAAACCTACCTTCACAAGAATTGTACCATAGAAACTTAACCTTTTTCTGAGTAACTTTGTCAATGGAGCAGCAATAGATATGAAACTCTCTACAAATATCCTATAATACCCAGCCAAGCATAAGAAGCTCTGAATATCGATTGGAGTCATGGGTCTAGGAAATCTTTTAACTACCTCAACTTTCTATAGATCCACCTTGATCTCTTCACTAGAAATAACATGCCCTATAAAAGTGACAACACTGAGTTAAAATTACACTTAGAAAACTTTGTATACAATTTCTGGTCCTTTGGAGTTGATTGTCATGATCCTTCTTACTCTTAGAATACATCAAGATGTCATCAATGAAGACTATAGTAAACAAATCCAAAAACTACTTGAACGCCAGATTCATAAGATGTGTGAAGGCAACTAGAGAACTAGTCAAAATTAATGACATAACCAAAACCTCATAGAGACTATATAAATTTTGAAAAGCAGTCTTGGTAATATCAACCCTATAATTTTCAAGCAATGATAAACCAAACGAGGATAAAACATAGAGAAACACGTAGCACCATGAAGCAGATTGAAAAGATTATCAATCTTAGGACGAGGATACTTATTATTCACAGTCACCTTATTCAGCTAACAATAGTCTATACATATCTGAAGGGACCCTTCTTTCTTTCTCATGAAAAGCACAAGAGTACTCCATAGAGTGACACTAGGGTGAATAAACCCTTTATCAAGATGATTTGTCAATTTCTCCTTTAGCTCCTTTAAATTATCTAGAGCAATCCTATAAGGAGGAATAGAAATAGGATGAGTATTCAATAGAAGATCAATCCCAAAATCTATTTCCCTTTTGGGAGGAATTCCAGGAAAATCATTAGGAAACACTTCAGGAAATTCATTAACTACAAGGACAGATTACAAAGAAGGACTTTCAGTGTAAGAATCCTTTACCCAAACTAGATGATATAGACACCCTTTTGAAATTATTTTTTGAACTCTAAGATATGAAAACAACCTCCCTTTGGGTACTAAGGTACTTCCCTCCCATTCTAATACCAGCTTATTAGGAAAGTGAAAACTAACCCTTTGGGTCCGACAATATAGAGAAGCATAGCATGAATGAAATCAATTTATCCTAAAAATAACCTTGAAATCCACCATATCCAATTCTATCTAGTCCACCAATGTTTGTTTATGAAATATAGATACCACACAACCCTTATTGATTTTTCTAGCAGCATAGAATAACCCACTGATGTAGAAGTAGAAAAGGTGTTGGAAATATTTTTTAGGAACAAAACCAAAATATATAGCCACATAAAGGGTCACATAAGATAGGGTAGAACCCGAATCAATTAAATAGTAAACATCATAGGAAAAAGCAGTAATATAATAGTAAAAACATCTGGAGATACTTCAGATTCCTAATGAGTAGCAAGTGCATAAAGATGATTCTAACCAGTGCTGGCACCAGAAGTATCTCCCTTTGGTGTAGGAGTTGAAGAAGTGGTAACCAAATCTTTATTAGCCCTAGTGTCAACCCTGGATGAAGGACAAGCTCACTAAATATGACTAAGATGACCATAATTATAGCTCAACCAACTTTTCCCCTTCTCACAATACCCACGATGAAGCTCTCTACAAGAATGACATAGAGGATAAGTTAGGGTTGACTAAGCTCCACTAGCCTGAGACTGGGCACTCTATGCCTTAGGACCACTGCTATCCTGAAAATGATGATCACCTGAAGGCTTAGGTTAAGGAGAACTAGCAGATGAATACTAATTCCTCCCAATTCAACTTCTTTGTCCACTGTCTACAATCTCTCCCACTATTTTGATGACCTACATCCTACTCTAAATACCTAAACTTCTCATTCTGCCTCTCTTCCATCTCTGCCTGGTTGTTTTCTCATCCTCTCCCTGCTATAAATAAGCCACTAGCAAATGTCCATATCACTATTAAACATTGTATCCTTATACTCCAATACCAAATCATGAAACAACCCAAAAGAAAATTCATAAACTTGGATCTTATGTTAGATACCAACTTTGGAGAATAACGAGACAATTGCTGAAATATTAGACATACTCCTTGACACTCATCTTACCCTACTTTAGATTAACAAACTCCTCATTCATAGATTTTCTCAACTCCTGAGTAAAGAAGTGATTAAGAAAGAAACCCAAAAGCTCATCCTGTACCGCCTGCTCAACATCATCACCTCTCATTGCTTCCCATTTCTTATACGACTGGTAAGCAACAACTTTCAATAGATAGGCAGTGAAGTCTACACCCTCATGATCAGTAGCATGAATCACCCTAAAGATTTTCTCCATCTCATCAATGAACCTATGTGGATCCTCCTATACCTTATAGCCTATAAAGGTTAGGGGTTTTAACCTCCTAAATTGGCCAACCCGAGTGATATCATATAAATGATCAATAAAAACAACACGATCTATTTGATAAGACTGTGAGGTCACCAACTGAATAATCATATGAATAGAATAACAGAACTCCACATTAGATATATCTCCTTTATGAGACTGAGCATAAATATCACTAACCCAGGAATCTCGAGGCAGACTAATAAGGAATGGTGGAACTACAACTAGAACGGCACAATTAGGAGCAGGACCCAAGACCAGGTTTACACTTCATAAAAAGGGTGAGTTCCCTCCACTTTCTCCTCAGGTGGAAAAAAGGTTCCAGCAGAGTTTCTATGAAAATCTGATCTTTTCGGAGGCATGATCTGAAATGTGAGAGAGCCAAGACTTAGACAAGTTTCATAATAGTAGACTCTATAGCCCAAAAATAGAACATAAGAAAGGGAAACATTCATAAATGCCTTGTAGCCTCCTCCTTATAAGTGTCGCACACTTCACACCCTTAAAATTAGACTTTACTCTTTGTGGACAACCAACAACCCTAAACATAGCTCAAATACCAAACTTTTCATGACCTAAACCAGGACTTGGCTATGACAGGTATCGCATGCCCACCATAGATCAAAGACCAACCCCTTAACAAAACCTCAAGAGAATAATAATAATAATAATAATAATAATAATAATAATAATAATAATAATAAATATAATAATAATAATAATAATAATAATAAAACGGAAGACAATCAAGATAGTAACTAAAGATAAAAAGTAACTCATAAGAAAACTAAGAGTTAAAATAACAATCAACCCACACTTGTCCATAATAGTCTCTAAACACCAGAATGGCAACTAAGTCAAGACTTTCCCCTAACAATGAAAAAGAAAAGAATACAATAGTAAGAAGTTAATAAAGAAAGAATAATGAAATAATAAGGCCTTCTAAAAGATAAAGGCTCACTATTTCATAGCAACTCAATAGACATGCTAAACCTCCTAATGCTGCACAGGAGAACAAAAAGGTCTTAGACCCTACATCATTAAATGATGTAGCTTCCTAGGACAGTTAGTGAGATAAGCACTAACATCAAGCTCAGTAAAAGTGATAAAGTAATGACATGTCCAATATCAGTCAAAACTACATGCACACATTCATATATATATATATATATGGGATTTGGGATAGGGAAAAGGTTCATGAACATGAAAATTTATAGATTTAACCTGAATTGGGTTGCTCTGTCCATCCTAAAGGCACCCATGGGCTACATAAATTCAGCCCTCCCTGCTAAAATGGCCTAATGCTTGTTATCTACCCAAATGGAGGAAAAATCAAGTGAAAACTAAAGCCATCAAGGCAAATACGGTCCTAATAAATATATATATATATATATATATCACGTATGTATCAAGAAGACAATCATATAGACCCCTAACGCCTGCACACTTGGTTTCTAATGTTTATTACCTCGAACTTACACCTATACGCTGAGTTACAAAATCCCCTTTAAGCTCAAACTAAAACAATTTACCTGTAAACCGGTTTAGTAAGCCAAGAGTCACTCATTAAGGCATTTACCCCTTGGTATAGTCATACCATTATGCTTGCAAGCTAAATTAAATTGGCCAAACCAATCCACTAAGTCAAATTGACTCCTAAATTCCATTTAAAATCCATACCATGGCCACTAAGGCCATCCAAATCCATTTTTATATCCATTTGTCTATTAATGCAGTGCATTGGGTTTAAAAGCAAATTAAACCGTGCAATTTAAAATAAGTTTACAAGTTGGGTTAGGGTTAATGCAATTATCAAGCCAAATTTAATCCAATATGGGGAAACATGTGTCTCTCATTCCAACCATTTAAAAAATGTACCAATTTAGTACAAAAAACATCAATTTAAAACAAGAATAATCAATTCAAAATATGGTACATATAAATCAATAAATAACAAACAAAACCACTCAACCCAATTTCAAAATCCACAGTTTATATCATATGAAAATCAATTCAATTATTGCCATAATGTAAAATTCATGTTTAGAAAAGTGAAACATACCTAAAATACACAAGAAATTCAATAAAACTTTGTAGTCTGGATGATGAATTCTCTATAAAACCCTTGAATATTCCTAGGTTTTGAATTTGATAGAGAAAAATAATGATTTAATCTTTGAAAACTGAAGAAAAAAGATTTATTTAAGTGTTTAAGGTCGTACAAGGGATAAAAGGGACAAAAGTCACTCAAACCAAGTGAAAAAATAAAAAACTAGATGAAATTAAAATAGTGGCATGGAAGGCCAATATCCTTGAGGTTAGCCTCTATGCCACTCCAATATCGTAGAAGTTTTCCATCGTGACACGACGTTATCACGGATCCTCACTGCCTAGGGGTCCTAAAATGATCCCGAACCCCTTCCAAAAAATCTAAAACTTTTTCAAAATACCTATTTAACATCCCTAAACATAATTCAAGTCAAAATTCAAAATTGCACATACGGGAGGGTAAAAACAAAATGATTGAAATTTAAGCGATATTACATCTAACTATTATAAAAACTCTTGTGACACTGTCACCATACCTAGAACTGGTGGGCGGAAGCGCACTATATAAGTAGAAGTCCATAGAAGAAGGCTCTAATGCTGGCTACCTATATCAATATCACCACCCAATATTAGGCAGTTAAAATTCTTAGAAGATATAAAAGGCCCCTCAAAGTTGGTCGCATTTGAAGATATAGAAAGTTGTGCCTTATATTATGGAAAAGGGTTGGCTTCATCTTAAATAAACCCAATATCAACATTGTAGGTAGCCTCAACCCTAAGATCAACATTTGTAAATGCCAGCAATCTTCTATATCACAGTCTCTATATCAAGCAGGGAAAGGAATAGTGGTGAACTCATGAAGAACTCTCATAAATCTCATCTCGGAACCACCTAGCAAACTCTATATCATATCCAACTATGAGGCTGGCAACCAATATAGCCCGATACCATGTAAACAAATTATCAACAATTGTTATACATAACTAGTGCCTTGTAATAGTCCATAAAAACTTCATTGTAAAGCATCGCGAGGACTTTTTTATCTCTGCCTCCCCTCGATAAAAGAGGTATTAATACCAAGCTTAGTGATTTATTGAGCTACCCATCTTATAAAATCTCTCCTCTTCTCCCTCTAGCTAGTATCTCTAATAGTCCTCCTACTCCTTACAACCCGTAATCTAAAATCAAATATCATTGGGGTAGCTTGTCCTACAAACTCTGACCCAAACAAAAATCTACAAATGTTTTCCATAAATATCAACTCTGACCCCTGAAACCAGTATATGAGTCAATGAGGGCTAGTCTTATTCTACATATCCAGATGGTATGATCAAATCCATAGATATAGCATAGGACATATAAAACTCTCATACTACCTTAAGTAGTACAATCCTAAGTACTCTCCCATTAAATAAAGACCATATCTATCAAAGGGAGCATTCAGGTCCAGAGCCCCTGCCAAGGTGATGAGCCCAATACGAGGTCCTTAACTATACTCCTCTGTGGTCTACATGATTAACACTAGAATTGTTCCTATCATAGATGCTATACATGTCTGCCATACACCATATCTTGATGGCTTGAGCAGTTGGTACGATAATGGTGTATGTGGACTCCTGAGTATCTGGAATTGAAGCACAATGAGAGGTTTGTTCCATTGACACTCAATCCCTAAAGTTTTTATGAAATCCCAACATTGTAGTAGATTTCTTATTCCTAATATTAGACAAGTTTGTATTCTTCATTATCAACATAATAAGAAAAATAAAATCGTGTGGGGATTTATAAAAACTAATTAAGGTACTATTAAAAGAAAATTTTACTATTGTATTATAGGTTATCAAATTTTAAAATATTTAAATCTACACAAAATATTTATAAGGAATATACTATAAAATAGCCAAAACTATTTTACAAAAGATGTTTAAATAGAATTTTATAAAGGGAGAAAGTAATTCTTTCTCAGATTCTTAACAAAAATTTTCTACAGGGAATAACAAGACTCGGAACACTAGGAATAAGGATGCGGCCTCCATTTTATCCTTTTTTACTGAAAGAGAAAATGAAAAGACCCCTAAATAAAGAAGATAAAAATAAAAAAATAGATATCCAGTCATGGAAGAATTTCCATCTCTACAAAAACCTAATATTCCCTTAACATTAAAAGAATTCATAACCATCCTACACAAATTGCAATCACTTACAAAAATTTAAAGAAAATTCCTCGTCATCAGCCAAAAAAAATATTTCAACTTAATCAAAAGACAGTCATGCTATGAATACACTGGAGACATGCTCATGATCCCCCACCAAAGCAGGAAGAATAGAATATTCCTTATTAAAACCAATTTGAGATAATGGTTTTACAGGTACTACAAATAATGGCACATGAAAAAAATATGAATGTTTCTGAGTACCGAGATTATTAAAAGCTTTCTATATAAATTTAGATTATCGAGTTGATGATCCCTTCAAAACCCAAATGTATTACTTGTATATTTTAACAGATACTGATTAAATGCAAATTGAGCATAAATTAGCATATATATGTGATCCCAATAGTAATCAATATTAAATGTTTGCAACCAAAAGGATATTAATCCCTTTTCAACGGTATATAGATCATTTACGCACAGACATTCTTATATCAATACCTCACCTACCTCAGACATATAAATAGTATGACTATAAGTCAACTTGGTATAATATTATGTATGTTAGGCTTAACGCTCAATTTTGATTGGTTAAATATTCAGAGTAGATGAAAACTACAGTAATTCCCCGATGGTTCTATGATTGAAGGAGTAAATTTGGAGGAAATAAACATGTATTAGCAACACATTTAAGAAGCACTTTGAAAATTTCAAGCAGAGTAAAATTTCTCTACACTACCAAAAAATGTTAAATGGTTTAATTTTTTATTGCAAAATGAAACATTATTTATTGGTCCTTTGATATTCATAAAATTGAGAGGATCTAATGTTTAAGCAAGGCCATCAAAATTAAAGGATGAAGCACAATAAAAAAATCAATGACAGGTTCATCTTTACGAATGGAATCACACCTTTTGAAAGATTAATTAAAAAAAGGCTCAAAGAAGGATTATCAAGTCTAGGTAATGAGACTGAATAAAAGTAGCTAATTGAGTATTAAATATTGTGTCTTCACATACCAGTTAACCTTCACAAAATTGAGAGGATCTACTATTTAAGCAAGACCATCAAAATTAAAGGATGAAGCACAATAGAAAAATCAATGACAAGTTCATCCTTACAGAAGGAATCACACCTTATGAAAGACGAATTAAAAAGAAGGCTCAAAGAAGGATTATTAAGTCTAGGTAATAAGAGTGAATCAAAGTAGCTAATTGAGTTATTAGATACTATGTCTTCACATGCCAGTGAACCCAACAACGATGACATGATGGATCCGTAACGGAAACAGACATACCTTCTAAATTAAAAGAAAGGTCTCAGCACTCTATAAAAATTTTAAAAGCTACTATTTTAAATGGTGGAACCCATAAAGAACCATAAGAAACTATGAAGAGTAGAAGACAAATGGCATAAATGCTTAAGGAAGAAAGGTAAAAATTATCTCAAAATCATTAAAAGCCACATGTTCATGATAATGATAAAATGGTTCTGTAAATCAACGACTCACAGACACGTACAAAACAAATCTGTAGTCATTGGCTACTCCTAGACATGTTTTGAAGAAATAGCATGTATTAGTACATGGACAGATGTAATAGCATCCATAAACAGAAACGTAAAATAGATTAGATATTAGTCAGAACTTTTGAGGCCTATTTAAGGCTTTCAACTTGTATCGGTAGAGGGAATTCAGATATATACCTACTATTTTCTCCTCTTTCTATTTTTACCATCTTTCCTCTCCATGTACTCTCTATTTCCTTAATAAATAAAAAGGTTTTTGTATGTATAAATTTTATCTACTCTACTCTACAATTTTCCTCTATTTTCATTTGCTTTAACTTTGTTTTCACTTCATTGTTTTAAATTTAGTTTTAAATGTTTTAAGTTCTTTAAATGTTTAAAGTAATCTTGCTATTACTTTAAATTGGGTTTCTCCCCTTTCCCCGATCTGTCCCCCTTATTACCATCAAAGTTAAGTTGCTTGGGAGGGTATATGAGCATGAGTAGGAGCGGCTAAGTCATTACACTATCCTAGATCCAGTTGAAATTAATGTTACTCATGGAATAATCATTTCTCTCGTTAGTAGTTACTCTTGTTCTTGATCTGTATACTTAATTTTATTCCCTAAGTTGGCTAGTCGTTTATAGTAGTCTAGACGTTGGTAAGCCTGGAATTTTTGTTAGATTAGCTCTAAGTATGTGGTGTAGTAGAGAATCAGACCCGAAGGGCATTCCAATCGCCAATCCTTTAAGAATAAAATAAAAGAATGTTTGAAGAATAAAATTTATAAATACTACACAAAAACAATAATTATTGAGGGTTAACATCTAAAGTAGATATTTTACCAGGTATAGTGTTATATCTCTCATCTGCATAAACTTAATGAATGCACTACTAAATCAAAACAAAATAAATTGTTTTAATATTATTGATACCTCAAATAAAATAGCTAAAATTGAAAGTGATTTACGAAATAGAAATATTCCAAAAGAAAGTTTTAATAAAGTCTATAAAACTGAACACTTTGATTTTATAAAAATATTAAAATATTAAAACATCTAAATCTACTATTGCCATTAATAAGAATATTGAGACTATTAAATCATTATCAGTTGAAGATTGTCAGGTCTCGACCTAGGGACTAGCCATGATGGGTATATCATGTCCACCGTGTATTGGAGACCACCCATATTGCCTAGTCAACCTGAACACATTATAATATAACAACGGACTTCCAAACGTAAAAACAAGACAGATAAGTATGACTCAAAAGAAATCTTAGAATTCAACAACCAATGTCATGCCCACAGTAATATCCACAAAGCCTCTTGACAATCGAATACCAATATAAGTCGGGATATGCCTCCAATAATAGCCATAAATAAGTCCAAAGGAAAGAGTCAATAACATAAAGAAACCCAAAACATTAAATGAGATCTTCCAAAGTATGGAAGCTCAATACATCAATCTGTATAACGAGCTATCCCACAATTACCTAGTCACCGAGCAGGAAAAGTAGAAGTATGTTCAGTTCCTACATCGCCTGGGGATACATTATTTGAAGATGGTTAGCGGTTGAACTGCTAGCATGTAACTCTAGGATAAAGGATAAAATAATACCATCATCCATAACACAAAAATCATTAAAAACAATGTACAACATCATATGCAATACATACATATATATACATATCATATGTTGAGAAAGGGAAAAGGGCTTATCATGAAGTTTTAAAACATTAACCTTGACTGTGTAGCTTGATCCTTCAAAAACTGCACCCGTTAGCTATATGGGTTTGCTTCACCTATTAAAAGGGCCCTAGTGCATGTCAGCCGCACAAACTGGATGTTCCATTGAAGGTCGGGTATTCCAATGTACCCTTTGCTAACCACGATACAAATATACATAGTGTGACATAAGCACTCAGTTATCTAGACCAACCTTTACATTGGCAAATGTAGGTTTCCAGTATCAGTACCCCTGGGACATCCACATACATGGCTTAGCCACACAACCACCTTTAAGTCGATACATTTAAACATTCATCACATAACCCAACCATTGCATTGAGAAGTTATCCATTAGGGAAACATTACGTGGTAACATCATACCGACTACAGGTTGCAAGCAAATGTCATTAAGCCATTACCTTGGGGAATCCATAAACCCTAAACTCCATTATTAAAATCAACTTAGGGGACTAAATTGTACTCCACAAGGTTTTCAAAACCATCCTTCTCCATTTTATTATTTATGCAATGCAATAGTTTCAAAGCACATAGCCAAACCAAATGATAATTCATATTCAAAAACCAATTATGCAAGTGGGTTGAGGTTATTATCAATTTCCATACCAAAACCAACTATTTGGGGAATCCATTGTACCCCAAAATTTAATCATCATTCTCACCCACTCCAATGAGTGTACAAAGCAACAAATCATGCACAATAAATCAATAGAAACCATGGGAAAACATTCAAACAATTTATATCAAAAACCCTCAACAAATAGGTCTAAACCCAACATCAAAACCATGAATAATAAATCAATTTTCATACCATTAATAAAATACAAGTTTAGTGAAAGAGGTTCATGCCTTAGACACACGAAAATTGAAATTTAATTCGGATCTTGAAACCTAAAAGATGAACGTACAATGAAATCCTTAGGCTCTCTGGGGAATTTTGAGTTTGATAGTGGAATTGGGGATTTTAATCTCTTAAAAACAAAAAAGAATAGGATATATTATGCTTAACGGTCGTACATAGGTGAAAACCCCTAATATCCCTCATTCCAAGTAAACAAAGAAAAAGTTGCACAGATTTTACATGGAGACATGGCACGGACCTTCGTGCGGAGGCTAACCTTCGTGCCACGCTGCCTATTGTGGAGGGTAACCTCCATGAAACACTGCTATGGTAGAGTGTAGGCCTCGTGACATGGTGATATTGCAGAGGCTCACTCCCTTAGGGGTCCAAAATGACTCCAAACCCCATTCAAAAATTATTAAACTCTCTGGGGACACCCTATTCACATGCTTAAACTTAGTTTAAGTCAAAAATCAACATCTCAAATATAGGAGAAAAAATAAAATACTCAAAATATTTTAAAGATGTTATATTACCACCTCCCCCTACAGGATCATTCATCCTCGAATGATTAGCTAGGAAACTTTTTACATGAGAATAGCCATATTACCCCAGAATCAAATGACAAAACTAGATAACAACAAGGGAAGGACAATGTAATTCTTACTTTAAGATCTTTCTCCGACACATGGAACAAGAATTGGTACTTAGCCTTCATATCTACGTCCGCTTCCAAAGTGGATTCTTCTACCTTATGATTCATCCAAAAAACATTTACTAAAGCTGCATCTTTAGACCTCAATCTACGAGCTTGTCTATCCAAGATATCCATCGAAACCTCCTCATATGATAGGGAATCCAAAATATTAACACTCATAATAGGCCTTACCAGGAAAGATCATCCACGCACTTTTTTAACATAGACACATGAAAAATAGGGTGAACTGAACACAAACTTGTAGGTAATACTAACTCATAGGAAATATTCCCTAATCTCTTATGAATAAAATAGGGGCAAACGTAAACAGGACTAAGCTTTCCCGTTCTTCTAAATCTCATCACTCCTTTCATGGGAGATACTTTCAAGAACACCTAATCACTCATATCAATCTTCAATTATCTTTCCCTCACTTCCACATAGGACTTTTGGAGACATTGGTTAGTCTTAAGACTATCCAAAATTACCTTTAACTTCTCCATAGCTTGATGAACTAATTCAGGATAGAACAACCTTGTCTCACCAACTTTGATCCGCCCAATAGGAGATCTACATCTTCTACAATACAAAGCCTTAAACAGATCAATACCAATGCTAGAGCGGTAGCTATTTTTCTATGAAAACTCTACAAGAGGCAAATGGTCAACCCAACAACCACCAGAGTCAATTACACAAGATCAAAACATATCTTTTAAATTCAGAATGGTCTTTTCTGCTTGTCCATTTGTCTATAGGGGAAAGTGGTATTAAGGATTACCTTAGTCCCCAAAACTCGCTAGAACGACCGCCAAAAATGATATGAGAACTGAGTGCCACAATATAAAATGGTTGAAATTGGAGCTCCACGCAACTTCACGACCTCTTGAATAAACAATCTTGCATTGTCCTTGGCATAGTAATTATTCATTACCAGTAAGAACTGAGTAGACTTAGTCATCTTATCCATGATAACCAAAATAAAATTAAACTAGTTCCGAGACCGCAGAAGACTAGTAATAAAATCCATATCAATCATATCCCATATCCACATAGGCAACTTAATTTCTTGAGATAACCCATCGGGCCTCAAGTTCTCCACTTTAACTTATTGACACACCAAGCACTTAGCCATAAAATTAGCCATATCCCTCTTTATGTTTTTCCATCAATAAATCTCCTTAAGGTTATCATAAATCTTTATCGAACCAGGATGAACCTAATAACATGAATCATGAGCTTTGGCCAAAACTTTACCTCGTAGCCCTTCCACATCAGGAACAAACAACCTCCCTTGGTACCTCAAGATACCATAATCACTAATCTCAAAATCCATTAACTTTTTCTTACCTTTATCATCCTTGATTTGCATAAATATAGGATCAAGCACCTGTTTCTCCTTCACCTCAGTGCTAAGAGATGACTTTACCTCTTCTTGCACAAACACACCAATATCCTTAGAATCTAAGAGACGAACTAAAATATTAGCCAAATGGTGAATATCCTTTGCTAAGTACCACTTCTCTTCTTTTACATAGGATAAAATGGCCAAAGATAACCTACTAAGTGTATCAACAACCATGTTAGTCAAACCTGAGTGGTAGTGGAGGTTCGTGTCATAGTCCTTGAGAAACTCAAGCCATCTCCTTTACTTAAGATTCAACTCCTTCTAGGTGAGAAAATACTACAGGCTCTTATGATCTGAATAAATGTCAACATGGACCCTATATAGATTGTGTTGCCAAATCTTCAATTCAAATACCATAGCTAGCAACTCCAAATTATGAGTTGGATAATTCCTCTCATAAACTTTCAACGGCCTAGAAACATATGCTATAACCTTCCCATACAAAATTAACACATAACTAAGTCTCATACATGATGCATCACAATAAACCATGAAGCATCAATACCCTCGGGCAAGGTCAAAATCAGAGCAGAAGTTAATTTATCTTTTAGCTTCTCAAAACTCCCCTCGGAAGCATTAGACCACTGAAACTTCACCTTCTTCTGAGTCATCTAAGTCAAAGTATGGAAATCAATGAAGAGATCTCCACAAACCTTGTATAATAACTAGCTAAACCTAAGAAGCTTTGAATATCAATTGGATTCATAGTTCTAGGCCACTTTTTAACCATCTCAACTTTCTCTAGATCAATCGTGATCCCTTCACTTGAAATAACATGACTCAAAAAAGTAACAACATTTTTCCAAAATTTACAGTTTTAAATAATAGCATGCAAACACTAATATTTTGGGGTTTTCAACACAATATGAAGCTAATTTGCATGATTTAACTCACTCTTTGAATATACCAAAATATCATTTATAAACACAATTACAAACGTCTAAAAACTGACAGAATATATGTTCATAAGATCTATCAATGTTGTCGGGGCATTGTTCAACCCAAAAGACATAACCAAGAACTCAAAATTTCTATGCTGGGTATGTGGGACAGTCTTAGGGAAATCTTTCCCCCTTATCTTTAACTAATTATAACCCAATTGAAGATTAATCTCAAGAAAATACTTAGCACCTTGAAATTGATCAAACATGTAATTGATGATATTCAGTACACATTCAAAGAGAATCATCTTTCTTATGCATGAAAAGAATGAGAGCACCCCACAGAGACATACTAGGGTGGATAAAACCCTTGTCAAGAAGATCTTTCAACTTCTCTTTAAGTTTCTTTAACTTAGATATAGCCATTCTATAAGTAGGGATACAGATAGGATGTGTTCAAAAGAAGATCGATCCTAAACTCAATTTCCCTATTAGGAGGGACGCCCAAAAGATCATCAGGAAAAATACTATGAAATTCACTAACCATGAGAAAGATTGTAAAAAAGGATCCTCTGAGTTTGAATCACTAACCCAGACAAAGTAAAAAAGAAACCCATTAGAAATTAATTTGAAAATGACCTCATGGGTTCAACAATCTAAAGAGTCATAGCATG
This sequence comes from Capsicum annuum, assembly GCF_002878395.1. Classification (NCBI taxonomy): domain Eukaryota; kingdom Viridiplantae; phylum Streptophyta; class Magnoliopsida; order Solanales; family Solanaceae; genus Capsicum; species Capsicum annuum. Next base: position 70,711,094 of record NC_061116.1, read on the forward strand.
AATGCTACCAATCTATCCCAAAGATGACATCAAAATCTAGCATGCCTAATTCAATAAAAGCCACCAAAGTTCCCATATAACAAACAAATACCACACAACCCCTATAGACCCTTCTAGCGACCATCGAGTCACACATCTGGGAGAAACAGAAAAGGGGTCCAAAATATACTATAGACAAAAACCAAAATGCACAGCTACAAATAGGGTCACATAAGAAATATTATACACTAGATCAAGTAAATAGTACACATCATGAGAGAAGAGTTTTAACATACCATTGATGACATCAGGAGATGCCTCAGACTCCTAATAGGTAGTAAGAGCATATAAGAGATTTTGTCCAGTACCCTTACTTGAAGTTGCATGCTTTGGTGCATTAGCTGATTACATAGCAATCAAAACCTTATTAGCTCTCATAGCAACTTTGCTATGGGGAAATTCTTCAACATATGTCCCAACTGGTCAGAATTGAGACACGAGTCCCTCACCTAATCACAAAAACTATAATTTAATCAACCATAATGTCTTTAAGGAGGATATGATAGAGCTGAATGGGCCCATTGGCCTAATATTAGGCGCCCTGTGTCCTAGAAGCATTACCACTCTGAAAATGACAATATCTAGATAGCTTTGGATAAAGTGCACTAGACATCGAATAGGAACCACAGTTGCCCCACTTTTTCTGAGATAATTTCCTACCATTTCTACCACTTGTTGCTGACCTCCACCCTAATCCAACTACCAAAACTTCTTTCTCTACCTCTCTCCAACCTCTTCTTGATTTTTCTTTTCCTCTTTAACCTATTGCATATACACCACCAGTCTAGAGATATCCATATGCTTGATTAACAAAATAGCCTTATACTCTAAAATCTATTCACGAGACAAACAAGAAATGAACTTCCTCATTCTATCCCTCCTTCTAAACTCTATCTCAGGAGCATATCACAACTATAAGTGGAACTTTAAGGCATGTTTCTTCATCGTCATTTTGCCATGCTTTAAGTTCACAAACTCCTTAGATTTTGCCTCTCTTAAATACTGAGGAAAGAAGTGATCAAGTAAAGCACCAAAGAAATCATCCCACAAAGCAAACTCAGCATCATCACCCCTAAGCTGCTCCCATTCTTCATACCATTGGAATGCTACATCCTCAACTAATAAGTAGCGAATTCCACACCTTCTACATTAGTAGCATGGATAACTCAAAAGATCTTATCCATCTGAACTATAAAACCTTGAGGATCCTCCATAACCTTAGTACTATTTAAAGTTAGAGGGCTCAACCTTATAAACTAGCCAACTTTAGTGGCCTCAAATAAACTCCCACTAATACCATTTGAACCCATATAATATGATTGAGATGTCACCAACTAGGTCAACAAATAAATAAATTCGCAAAACTCAACATTAGAAATATCTCACTAAAGTGACTAATTACAAGTGCCACAAGCTGAAGAAAGATTAGTGGAGATAGGTAGAGCTCCATGAGGGCAATTAGAAATAGTGACCCTTGATCGGGTCTGTACCCCATAAGTTTGATAATCTTTAGATCATTTGGGAAGCATGATCTGAAAGGATAATAAATGGTAGTTATAGAATCATAGACCTTAGACTCTATAGCTTGAAAATAAAACAATAAGAAAGGGAAATATTCCTAAATGTGTCGTATCCTCTCCCTTATAAGTGTGAAATGTTGCACACCGATAAAAGAGATTCTACTTTACATGTCTTTATGGACAACTAATTGACCATAAACCTAGGCTCTGATACCAACTTTTTAACAACCCAAACCAAGGCCTGGCCATGATGGGTATTTAAGTCCACCGAGCAACGGAGACCATCCCATCCGCCAAGCCAACCAAACATAATATAATATAGCAGTGGAATTCTAAACATAAAGCAAGATATATATAAATATGACTCAAAGAAAATCTAAGAATTCAACGAGTAATCCCATGCACATAGTAATATCCACAAAGACTCTAGACAACTGAATACAATATTAGCTGGGACATGCCCTCTATAATAGCCAAATATAAGTACAAAGGAAAGAGTTAACAATATAACAAACATGAAATGAGATCTTCCAAAGTATGAAAGCTCACGACTTTAATCTTACTCACAAGCTATCCTATGATCATTTAGTCACTATATAGGAAAATTAGAAGTATGGCCAGTTCTGCATCACGTAGGGATATAATATCTGAAGACGGTTAGCGATTAGAGTGCTAGCATGTAACTCATGGATAATGGATAAAATAATGCTATGATCCATAACACAAAAATCATTAAAAAAATAAACAACATCATATTCAATACATACGTATATATATTTATATTTATTAATCACATGCTAGGAAAGGGAACAGGGCTTAGCATGAACTTTGAAAACCTTAAATTGGACTGTGTAGCTTGACTATCCTAAAACTACACTCACAAGCTATATGGGTTCAACTGCCCTTATTGAAAGGGCTCAGTACGTGTTAGGTACGCGAACCAGAGGTACCATACAAGGATGGGGATTCCAACATACCCTTCTCTAACCATGATAGAAATATCCATAGTGTGACATAAGCACAAGGTTGTCTAAACCAACCATCACATCAACAAACATGAGTTTTCAGTATCAGTCCTCCTAGGATATCTACCCTCATGGCTTAGATAAATAATCCCCTTTTATACCATATTAAAATATTTAACACATAGCCTAAAAAATTACATTAAGGAGTCAACTATCAAGGAATCATTATGTGCTATCATCATACTGACTAAAACTTGCAAGCAAATGTCATTAAGCTATTATTACCTTAGGGAATCCTTGTAACCTTGACTCTATTATTAAAATCAACTTGGGGTCTTCATTGTGCCCCAAAAAGTTTTCAAAACCATCCTTAGCCATTTTCCCATTTATGCAATGCATTAGTTTCAAAAATAATAGCCAAACCAAATGATAATTCATATTCCAAACCAATTATGCAAGTAGGTCAAGGTTTTATCAATTTCCATATCAAAACCAATTATTTAGGGAATCAATTATACCCCTAAATTAATTCACCATTCCCATGCACCCCAATGAGTGTACAAACAAACAATTCATGCATAATAAACCGATATACATGAGGGAAAAACATTCAAAAAATTTATATCCAAAACCCTCAATCCGTAGTTCAAAACCAAACCTCCAAACCATGAATAATAAACCAATTTTCATTCCATTAATAAAATACAAGTATATGGAAAGATGAACTTGCCTTAGATACATGAGAATTGAAAAGTAATTCAGAGTTTAAAACCCGAAAGATGAACGTATGATGAAATACTTAGGTTTTCTTAGGGTTTTTGATTTTGCGAGTGGAATTGGGGATTTTGATATCTTAAAACTTAAAAGAATAGGCTATATTAATCTCTTCAAACTGAAAAGAATAAGCACTAGCATATAACTCAAGGAAAGTGATAATGTAATTCTATGTCCAATATCAGTCAAAACCATATGCACACATTCTTATATATATATATATAACATGTTGGGATAAGAAAAAGGGTCATACACATGAGAACATATAGTTTTAACCTGAAGTGTGTATCTTGATCCATCGTAAAGGCACCCATGGACTATATCGATTGAGCTCTACATGTTGCAAAGGCCTAGCATGTGTTAGTCACACGAATCCAGGAAAATCAAGGAAAAACTAAAGCCACCAAAGGAATTACCATCCTAATATATTTATATATATATATATATCAAGTGTGCATCAAGCATACTGTTATATAGACCCCCAATGCCGGCAAACGTGGTTTCTAGTGTTCGTCCCCCAGGTCATACACCTTAATGATGAGATACACAATCACCTTTAAGCCCAAATTAAATTATTTGTACATAAAACCAATCCATTAACCCATGAGTCATTCATCAAGGCATTTACCACTTGGTATTTTCATACTATTATTCTTGCAAGCAAATTTAAATATGCCAAACAAATACTCAAACCCACATTGTCTACCAAAATCTATTTAAAATAAAAAGCATGGCCACGAAAGCCATCCAAGTCTATTTTTATATTCATTTGTACATTAATGCAATGCATTAGGTTCAAAAGCAAATTAAACCATGCAAATAGTCCATATTCAAATTAAGTTTACTAAGTGGGTTGGATTAATGCAATTACCAAGCTAAATTTCAACCAATTTGGGGAAATCCATGTCACTCATTCCAACCATTTAAACAATGTACCAATTTAGTCCCAAAAGCATCAATTTAAAATATGAATACTTAATTCAAAACATAGGACAAGCAATCAATAAGTAACAACCAAATCCCTCAACCCAATTTGAAAAACCACAATTTAAATCACATGAATAACCATTTAATTAATTCCATAATGTAAATTTCATGTTTAGGAAAGTGAAACATGCCTGAAATTCATATGAAATTGTTGTCAATTTAAAGTTTGTAGCACAGATGTTGAATTCTCTATGAAACCCTTAAAGGTTTATGGGTTTTGAGTTTGAAAGAGAAAAATAATGATTTGATCTTTGAAAACTAGGAGGAATGGGGTTATTTTATGTTATAAGGCCATACAAGGGGTAAAAAGACCAAAAGCCCCTAACCCCAAGTGAAAAAATAAAAAACTGGAGAAATTAAAATAGTTACATGGCACACTAATATCGCAGAGGTTGTCCTCTGTGGCATGACCTTATCATGGATCCTCACTTCCTCGAGGATAAAAAATAATCTTGACCCCTTTTCAAAAAAAAATATAAAATTTTCCCAAAATAACCATTAACATCCCTAAACATAATTCAAGTAAAAAATCAACATTACGTATGCTGGAGGGTCAAAAATAAAATGATCAAAATTTTAAGAGATATTACAACTAGCTACTGTAAAAACACTCGTGACACGATCACTATAGCTAAAACTGGTGGCCGAAGGGGCACTATTGTAACACCCCATACTTTTCATAACTTAAATTCATCCTTAGAATGTCAAAAATCTACTTCAAAGATAAATATCATTTATTTCGTGTGATATTTCTAGGATTTAGACTTTTTTTTGTGTGGAAAATTGAATAAGATTTCCATCGATACCAAATTCGCCTAAATCTGACACCCGGTTGAGGAGTTAGAGTATTTTAAGTTGGCAGTGTACCACCTGGACAATCACCGCGTCATAGAGGTGGTTAAATTTATAATTGTCATTTTCCAGTGGGCCTCTGCAATATTGGCGCATCGTGAAGAGGTCCATTTTCCTATTTGTCAAATTCTAGTTGTCCAACGCTATAATGGCGCATCGCGCCAAAGGCCAAAATGACATCTCTTTAGGGCACCACGATGGTAGCACACCGCCTTGAAGTTCTAGGTCCCAATTGTCAAAATCCAGTGGGATAATATGATAGCTCCGTATCGTGGAGACCCCTAATTTCCTAGTCATCAAATTCCAGTGAGCCACCGCGATAGTGACGAGTCGCGGTAGCCTATTAAATCGCGACCCTAGTTTATTTTTTCAGTTTTGTTTAGGAGTTTAAAAAGGGTATTTTGGACAATTCTCAAACCCCCAATTCCATTCAAACACAATATTTAAGCCTATTACAAGCATTTTCTCGCAAGAAAAACCCTAATCTTTAACATTCAACTTCAAGAATCCTCAAGATTTCACCATTCTTTTCCCAAATCAATTCAAGCTTCAAAGTTCCCAATTCAAGAATTCCAAGAATCATCATTGAAGGGTGAAAAATGAATCCCAAAAGAAAAATTGTTCATCTAGTTCATTATCCAATGTATGTAGGGTTTGGAACAAGGACAATCCTTTTATCCTTGTGCCTAAAACTTAATTTTTATTTCAATTTAACTGAATATTCTATGATTTCCCATGAAATTTAAACTAGGGTTGATACCCAAATCTTCATTATTTTAGTTTATGACATTATTATGATATTTAAGGCTCCAATTGCAAGAAGTTTACATATATTCATGTTTGCAATTGTAAGATTTGTATTATGAGTTATGTACCATTATCTTGACTGAGATTGTTGAAAGCTTTTAAGATGATTATTGAGCATGAAGTTTAAATCTGATTATTGATGTAATTATTGATGTCTTAAAGCTTTATACATTGAGTTCTAAGTACTATGGATGATTTTACAAGGAGATTATGATCTCAAGTCCTATTGACAAGTTTTTATTAGTGCTTTCAAAAGCAAAGATTGGTATTTTGATTGTAAGCTAAGATAGGAATCCACATTATTCATACTGTTTATGATTTAAATAAAAGAGATGAATAATTGGTTTTAATTACGAACCCTTGTGCTATTTTAAGGTGGATTTCCTAAAAGTTCTAAGCAATAAGTATGAGTGTAGTATTTAGTGCTGAGTTGGATATGATTCCAAGGGCTCATGCCCCAGAACTACGAGCCACCGTAGGTTTTAAACGCCCATAGTAGGCTAAGATAGTGATCACTTAAGTTAAGGTTCTATTCTGATGGCAAGGGTAGAACAACTCTCCCCAACGTAGGCAAGACGTTGGACTCCATGTCAGCTCACATGGTTTATGTCGGTTAGAAGAAACTCCCTAAGTCCCAAAGTTTCAAGTTTCCAAAGCTCCCAAAGTCTCTAAGTTTCAAAAGAAAAAGAATGATAGAAAAGCTTTTATAAGACTAAGTGTAAAGGCTCACATATTTTACTTAGATTATGCTTTTCGAAAAGAAATAGTTATAGTTTTCAGTTTTCAGATTTGAGATTTTTGAGTGAGTTAATTTTACACTTCGAAAGTATGATTTAAAGAGAGAATACAGGTACAGTTTTTTTAACTAAATGTTATGACTCACTAGATTTATAAAGCATGACTTGCTTCTCGTGAATATTGTTGTCAGTACTTCAGATATTCTAGCTTATGTGAGTCATTTACATTTAGCATGCATTGTTTTACAAATTATGATGATGAGATGATGTTTTACTTATGTATTTCACCCCTATATGCTCAGTACATCCCTAAAGTACTGATCCATATATATGTCTAGGTTCTACATTGTCTCATAATGTAGGTATCATTCAGGTGTATCACTCATACCATATTCCGATAGTTTGTTGCTTCCAGTCAGCAGGTGATGAGTCCTCTTAATTCAAGGGCTCGAGATATTCATATAGTTTAGATAGTATTTTATTTTTATTTAATTAGTCGTATTGATTTGGGATAGCTGGGGATTATGTCCTATATACCTAAATTTAATACTAGTAGAGGATTCATAGATATTTAGTAAAGTTAAGGAATTTGATTCCAGTTTTGTTTATAAAAGAAGAATTAAACTCATTTTAATTTAGTTTTGTAATAATTAGATTTTGAAAAGATTAATCTTTAGCTTATTTAGTTTTAATTTTATTCAGTTGCTTATGAGTTATGCCAGAAGAAGGGTTAGCTTGGGATCACTTGTGTTCCTAAGCACCGTGTGACATTTTTGGACAATTATCGAGGCGTTACAACTATAGAATTAGAAGGTGGAGGTGAAGTACCTATAGCTCCCTCTGACATGCCATGAAATTGGGCTATGTTGTATGGGCATCTCAAGCACAACATGGACTGAAGATCGCCAATGTCTAAACATTTCATTTAAAGCAACATAATAACCAACATACCCAAGTCTACAGTCATCCACAAAGCCTCTACCAATCCACTGTCTATAATATGTCAGGACATGCCTCCAACAATAGACAAATACATGTTTAAACAAGTTATGACATAGGATAGAACAACTATGAAAAGTATGCCTTCCGAAGTATGGATAACACCACTTTAATGTCAACACTCAAACCGCTCAAACACCTGGTCACAATGTAGGAAAAGAAGAAGAAGAAGCTTTGGCCACTATGCCACGTGGGGACATAGCGTCCGGAGATGGTTAATGATTGGAACGCTACCATGTAACTCAAGGATAAGGATAAAGTAGTGCCAATTGTTCAAAACCAATCAACCAGTTCACAAAACCAATGTAATCCATATATATTTATTTTTATATATATATATAAGTATACCATGCTGGGGTAGGGAATGGGATTTGCATGATTCTTGAAACCATTAACCTAGGCTATGTAGCATCACCATCATAGAGCAAGTCATCGACGGGCTATGTGGTCCCAGCACTCTCCTAGCTGGAAAGACCTTGGTGCGTGTAGCCACATTATCTAGAGAATATCCATAACCGTATATCTTTATATGGGGGACTCAAACCTTCCAGCATCATCTCTATGACTTATGGCACCACTACATGTAGTAAAAGGGACTCGAACCACCCTTTTCATAGACTCATTCGGGGGACTAGAACCTCCTAGTCACATGTTTCATTTGAGGGACTTAAAACTCTTAGTTGCATGTTTTATTTGGGAGACTTGAACCTCCTAGCCACATATACCTGCACCAGCTAGTGCGATTTCAAGTGTTAGTCCATCGAGCTCCACTTTCACGATCATGCTACATATCCCTCTTGAAGGCCAATTTAAAACCATCATTTCACAAATGCAACCACTTAAACATTTTCTTACCAAAGGCACTTGATTAGTATCGTCATGCCAATGCTACTTGCAAGCGTACACCATGCCATTACCATTTTCAATAAACTCATTCATATGACCTTAGGACTCGAAACCATCATCGACCAAAGACTAACAAACCTAGTGGTTTAATGACTCAAACCCCTTATCTATACATCGACAACCATTTAATTCAACACATAGGGACTCTATTCCTTTCTTAACCAACCCAAGCCACCATCTCTATAATTCAACACCTTATATGACTACATGATCTTTATAAAACAAGTTTAACAACCAATTATGTTAATAGGCCAATGCCTTACTCATATCTAAATGAAAATTAATTTATAGTCACCAAGATCTTTATAAAATCATTCATTTTCCATTGATATTTTTATACTCAACTTTAGGTCAAAACACAATCCAATTCAATGTTTAAGGACTTTAACCCCTTTCTAACCATTCAAAACAATAGGGTCATCAGTTAACTCATTACATGGCCAACAAGGCCTTATCATAGACATTTACCAAGCACTCATATTCATTATGCCAATGTCATATTCAATTTATATTCATTAGAAAAACATCATAATTCAATAGACATTAAACAAGTGACTAGTTATTTCTCTTTGGCATTTTCACAAACACCTTGAGGGCATGCTTTTATCAATACCAATACCAAAGTAAGAATCATTAATTTTAGGGTTACTCATGGCCCATTTGTTAAACTACAATCAACAAGCATCCACATGTACAAATCATCAAAAAAAATGTATAAATACAAGTTTAATCAACAGTAAACAATACCAACACTATACAACAAAACCCTTAAGATTTGATTTCAAAACCACCATCTACAAGTCAAAATCATTGTTTAAAACACATGATATTTTGAACTAACAATGATGAAAGAGGTATATGCCTTATACAAGAAGATTCACGAAAGAACTTAACACGTCTCATGACTCTAGATGAACCCTCTTCAAACCCTAGCCTCCAATCTTGTTGAATAAGTTTAGAGAGTGTATTTGGTATGTTTGATCCACCAAATGAGTGTTAAGAAAGGCTAAAATAGGTTATATAGTGAGGGAACTTAAGGGTTTTGGGCTGGGAAATGTCCTTAGAGCCTTTGACTTAAAAGTTGAAAAGTGGCTCCCAAGAAGGTATGACTTACTTGACTCAATCATACACTAGGGTATGAGTTATACACTAACTCGTACCTTAGGCCTCACCAAGGACCCCTATACTGACCAAGGTACGACCACACACTCATGAATCATACCCAAAAAGTTCAAATGGTACCCTAAACTATATCCCTAAATCATAGCCAAGACAGTTTCAACTAGATCAACTACACACTCTATATGAAAAGGTAGTGTATGACTCATACCCTAATATATAACCATAGAAAGGACAATTCATATCTTGGATAGTATGTAACCCCCACCACACTACCTAGTATATTAGAGGGTGTCACTAAGTCTTTATCCAATGGTACGACTAGTACCCTTAAGTCGTACCTAATCTAGAAAATTCAATTAAGGAAATTTTCTAAGTGTCCAAAACCTAGGTGTTTCAATTCTCCCCAACTTGAATTATTCATCCTCGAATAATGGGAAAGGTAAACATAAACATGAGTTAATACATTAATACACGTTAACTAACCATTAACTAAGCTAGAAATCAAGGCATACAACAAGGATGAGGCATACTCCAAAATTATTATCAATCAACCATTCATTTTATTAACTATGGGACTTAAACCCATTATCTATCAAAGACACTTGTTCAATTCAAATCTTAGGGACTTGACCCTATTTCTAACCAAGACATAAATCAAATTAAGAAGATTAACACATACCTCAATCATGAGTTTCTAGAATGGAAAAAAATAGCGGATACTTGGACTTCATGTCCTTTTCTGCCTCCCAAGTAGCTTCCTCGGACTTTTGCTTCCTCTATTGAACCTTTACTGAAGCCACCACTTTTGTTCGCAACTAGTGAACTTGGCGATCTAAGATCTTTACTGGGACCTCCTCATAGGTCGAAGGGTGCAAAACATAAACATCCTCTAAGGGAACATCCAAAGGATCACCTATAAACTTTCACAACACACACAAGGGATACCAGAAGAGTGGAACTCATGCTAGGGAGAAAGCCCAATTCAATATTAGAACTTTTAAGAGACATATCACTATGAGAGCTTGCATCTAACCATATACCACTTCCAACTTCAAGCTTTTCCAAAGAAAGGAGTAACTAACCTTAGCCACCGGGCTCTACCATTTAAATCCACTCAAAACACTGCACCGCTCGTATTACCTTATCCAAGTATCATGCCTCACCGAGCTTCTTAAGTACAAAACCCCACACTTTGGTATATCCTTTAACCACAACATTCAAGGCTACCTCTTCTACACCAATGGTATGACTTACTCTTCCAAAGAATCAACAACCCATACCACTTTCACTAAGAATTTTCAAAATCTACACATATCTTAGTCATTTCTATTGACAACAACCTTACTATATACCATACCTTTCCCTTCTTTTTCCATTACCTTAGTTCCAGTTAGTGACCCCAGAGTCTCCCCCACTTCGATATCTACTCTCTCTCATTTTAATATATCACCATACCTCCAAGGCCACTACCACTCTAACATAAGAAGGGTCATTAAGGAACTAAGGCATAGGAATAATTTATGCTACCCAAGGCATGACCCTAAAAAGAGACACAACACGATAGGCATAAAGTGCTTCATAGCAACCACCTATGTAAGAAATAAAACTCATCCCAACATAATACTCCATATGAGATGTCCTTAAGAGAGTACACTGAAAGACACACCACCGCATATACCATAGGTAATGCATTATAATATCAAGACTCATATGAGCCGAACAAAATGTATGCAAGAAAGAAACTTAGGATAAGCACTATTAGAAGGCATGCAGAATCGATAGAGTACTCTCTTAACCGAGATAGGAGAGAATTATTAGAATAGGATTAAATGAACCCCAACCTTCCATTCAAGATCCCCGCTGGAAGAAAATTCAAGATTTACCACCGACCTTTGACTTACTTTAGCTATAAGCAAAATACTCTGCTCTAAGGGTATCACCTGGGATGACTACTAGGGACATTTGGTTCTTGTATACCTAAACCTCATCCATATAACCAATCTACCTACACAACTTTTGCATTGCTATCCCTGAGCTAACATGCTCTATTCACCTAAATAAACACATAGATTCAATCCTAACATCTTTCAACCACCCTACAATACAAACAAGGAAACCATTACATAAAGAAGGAATAAGATTCGGACAAGTGTTTGAAACAAGACCAATCCTAAACATAATCTCCCCATTAGAAGGACACAATGAGGGTCATCAAAAAGCACCCTAAGAGATTCATGAACCACCAAAACCAAATCCAAAGAAATACTTTTTGAGTTATAATGTTTAACTTGAATAAAAATGATACAAACATCCTTTAGAGATTGACTTTCTGGCTCTATGGTAAGATACGACCTACTCCTCACGCACTAAAGAACTCCCTTCCCATATAATAACCAGCTCGTTAGTGAATTCAAACATAACCTTAAGGATCTGATAATCTAACAAAGTATAGTACGAATGCAACCAATCTATCCTTAGAATGACATCAACATCAACTATATCCAACTTAATCATATCAATAAGAGTTTTTTCTCTATCTACAGCTACCAAACACCCCTTATAGACTCCTTACAACCACAGAGTCTCTTATCAGGGTAGAAATAGAAAAAGAGTCCAAAAAAACTTTGAGCCAAGTTCAAATTACAAAATCACTGATGAGGTAACACAGAAAGAGGGGCCTTGTACCAAGTAAAGCATACCCATCACGGAAGAAGAATTTTAACATACCCACATCGACCTCAGAAGGTGCCTTAGGATACTAAGGGATAGTAAGAGCATTGAGATAGTTCCAACCAATTTCGGAGCTAGAAGCAGCACTCCTAGGTGCATGAGCTAGAGAACTGGCAACTAACACCCTATTTTCCCAATCAAAAATCATTATGGGACACTCCTATTGCATATAACCTAATTGACCATAATTAAAATACCTATTCCTCCCCTTCTCACACTAAACATAATGATATTGACCATAACATCTATATAGAGGGTAGGTTCATGCTAATTAGGCCCCACTAGCCTAGGACTGGGTACCTTGTGCTCTAGAAGCACTATCGTTATAAGAGCATCTGTCTCTCGATAGCTTTAGGTAGGGAGTACTAACTAGAGAATGGAAGTTAGGGCCCACCTAATTCTTAATCTTAGCCACTTACCACCACCCTAAATCAATAAAGAAATAGGGCGACGAAACTAACCTCAGTAGTATACCATTGAGGTTACTGGGAAGAGTGTAATTCTTAAAAGTAAGGTTGTGGGAGGAGGTGGAACCTAATGAGGACAGCTATATGCTGTGATCCTTGACCAGGTCTGAAGCCCAGAAATTGGACGAGCTTCATCCGTATTATTCTCTGTCGGGATAAAAGAGTTTGCCTGAATGTCACATCTATACATGATTTGAAATATAAGAAAGTAGAAATCAGAGGAATCCAAGACCTCAGACTCCATAGCTCAAGATAGAATCACATGAAAAGAAAACATTCCTAAATTTCTCATAGCCCCTCTTTCATAAGTGTGGTGCACTACTCACTCATAAAAAAGACTCTACTTAACACGGATTTGTGGACTTCCAATTGACCATGAACCTAGGTTCTGATACCAACTTAACATAACCTGAAATCGGGCCATGTCGTATAGGCATCTCAAGACCAACATGGATCAGACATCGCCCCATTAACCCAACCTAACCATCACCCCAATCCACGAGTATTAGTTGAACTCCAAAAATATATCAAGATAGTGGAAACAAGAATAATATTAATAACTTAGACAATGTCTAAAAATTTTATTTAAATCAACATACTAACAAACATACCCAAGTCCACTATCATCCATAAAGCATATACTAATCCGATGTTTAAAATATGTCGGGACATGCCCCGAACTATTCCAAACACCAAATCTAAAATGGTTTATGACATAGGATAAAAAGACTATGAAATGTATGCCTTCCAATTTATGGAATCTTACCACTTTAATGTCAACAAGAAAACCGCTCAAACACCTGGTCACTATATAAGAAAAGAAGAAGAATAAGCTTCAGCCCCTATATCGCGTGGGATATAGCGTCCAAAGATGGTTAGTGGTTGGAATGCTAGTAACTCAAGGATAAAGATAAAGTAGCGCCAAAAGTTTAAAACTAATCAACCAGTGAACATAACCAATGTAATTCATATATATATATATAAATATATTTATATATATATATGTGTGTGTGTATATATATATGTATAATTATACCATGTTGTAGTAGGGAATAAGATTATTATGATTCTTGAAATAATTAACCTGGGATGTGTAGTATCACCATCATAAAATAAGGAACCTATAGGCTATATGGGCCCAACTCTCCCCTAGATGGAAGGGCACTGGTTTGTAGAGCTTTACGAAATAGATATATCCATAACCGTATATATTTTTACGAGGGACTAAACCAGCCAACATCATCAAGTTGACTTATGCACACCTACATGCCTTAAACCTCTTGGCCACATAATACCCGCATCGACTAGCACAATTTCTAATGTTTGTCCAGCACACTCCACTTTCATGGTCTTGCTATGCATCCCTCTTTAAAGCCCAATTTGAAACCATCATTTCACAAATTCAACCACTTAGTCAATTTCATAACAAAGGCATTTCATTAGTATTGTCATACAAATTCCACTTGCAAGCGTTCACAATGCCATTACAATTGTCAATCAACTCATTTATATGACGTTAGGACACGAACCCATCATCTAATAAAGACTATCCAACTTAGTGGTTTAGGGACTCAAACTTCTTTTCTATACATCGACAACCATTCAATTTAACACATAGGGACTCTAGCCTTTTCTTAACCAACCCAAGCTACGATGGCTATATTCAGCACCATATATGACCACATGATCTTTATAAAACCACTTTAATAACCAATCATGTTAATAGGCCAATGTTATAGTCATATCACAATGCAAATTCATTTATCGTCACCAAGATCTTTATAAAATCATTCATTCTCCATTTACATTCTTATACTCAACTTTAGTTAAAAACACAATCCAATTCTAGTTTTAAGGACTTTAACACTTTTTTAACCATTCAAAATAATAGGGTCACCAATTAACTCTTTACATTGCCAACAAGGCCATATCATAGACATTTACTAAGCACTCATATTCATTAGGCCAATGTCATATTCCATTTATATTCATTATACAAACATCATAATTCAATACACATTTAACAAGTAACTAGTTATTTCTCTTTGGCATTTTCACAAACACCTTGAGGGCATGCTTTTATCAAGAACAAAGCCAAAGTAAGAACTATAAAATTTAGGGTTACTCATGGACCATTTGTTAAACCAAAATCAACAAGAACTCCATGCACAAATGAGCACTAAATACATGTATAAATATAATTTTAAACAAGAGCAAACCATAACCAATACTATAAAACAATAATGTAATACCCCGAGATTCCCAACCGATAGTAGAACCATGGTTCAAGATCATGAGAAATAAATTCTAATGATTTGGTAGTTTTATGATCAATGTTGATGTGTAATAAGGTCTCAAATACGTCCTAGCTATTAGACGACTCAAAACATTCCTTACCAATTGAATTCTTGGGAAGGATATTGCCATAGTCAACTTCAAATGAGCAAATCTCTTATTATACTATGAATTTTTGAGTTCATAAGCCACCAACAGAAAGATAATTGAATTATATTTCCAACTATACCAATTTTGCCTAAATCTAATATCAAAACAAAAATGTATTCCTATTTTACTCCAGCATGTCAGCCTAAAAACTCAGTGACGACATTACTAACGACTTATCACAATTCTGACGACATTTATAATAACCTATCACATTTCTGATGACTTTCAGCAATGTTGTCAGACTTAGGTAGAATGTCAAAAACTTTAGCTCCTAGGTGATGACCTGGGCTGACGGGCTATGATAGATCTGACGGCTTATCAGCCTATGTCGTCAGCTGATAATTTCAACAACTGGGAGGTAATTTCATAGGGGTGTTTTGGTCTTTTTCCCTTACTCTAAACATTACCCCATGACATAAAACACCAAAAATACATATTTAGCTATTGGCATTTAGTTTTAAAAGCTCTTAACCCTCTTTGTTCCCAAGAACAAACTTAGGTTTTATTCTCAATTTACTTCAAGATCCCATCACACTCTCCACAAGATATTCAAGATTTAAGATTCTCAATCTAAGGACATTCAATAAAGGTCAATCCTCTTTCAAGATTCAATCACTAAGGTATGCATAGTGTTCATCCACGGATTCCTTTTATTCGTGGAGTTCAAGAACCCTCTTTTAAACTATGAATCATGAAGTCATTGTGTGGGTTGATTATGTTTGTGTAATTGACTTTTATACAACTCCCAAATTAGAATCTTTATGTGATTTTATGAAACTAGGATGACATACAAATTGAAATATATGAATTTTGGGTGGTTTAAATCATTAAGGTGTTAAATATGCCTATGCCACTAGGTGTGCATGCAAGGTGTTTGATAAAAGACATAAGAGACTAGAAATCATGTATTATAGCTAAATAGAACTTAAATGATAAGACCATGCTCTATTCCATATGATTCAACATGAATTCCATGTTAATTATTGTGTGTTGTTATTGTGATATGGTATGCTTATGAAATTAAATTTATGCAAGTATTTACATGTTATACGCATTCCCTTTTATGTTTGTGGTGTTGAGAAACATGATTATTATAAAATTCCCTACATATGGTATTATGAATTATGGATATTATTCCTACGATCAAGAAGTGTCATGTGTGTCAGCTTTCTTCCATTGAGTCCTGGGGGTACTTGTACCCAAAAAATATAGTTGTGTGCCAAGAGCCCTGTCATGTTTCACGATACTCTCAGTCAAGCTATGATCTATAGAACTCAATCAACCATGTGACTCATAATATCTTAAAAATCTCACTAGTTTAGTAAACTCAATGATTTCAATATTCCAAGTAAAAATCTCAGTAACTATAATACTCTCAGTCAGTCCTCAGATATTAGTACATTCCGTCAGTCGACAGAACTCAGTAAACTTAGTTTAACTCTGCTAAATAATACCACTAGTATTAATTTATGTAATCAGTCTAGTGTCTTTCAAATGGGTGTAGGATTCAGCATCGAGCTAGCCTAGGGATAGGGACTCACCCGCTAGAATATGAGTAAGATCCCTAGAAGCAATACCTAAGTTCCAGAACTACATATCCAAAGTAGGGACGAGATATCATCCATTAGATAGGACTGACTTACTCAGGGATCACCCATTAGAATATTTAAATATATAGGTCGGATCCCAGGGGTCACCCGCTAGATTAGCACTGACTCCATAGTAGTTGTCTTTACCAGTAGCGTGGTACTGACACCCTTCCAACTGGGGTTATAGGTTGGACCCCAGACTAGCTAGAAAGAGGCATGTTTGTTAGATGATTACATTCCATAGTTTTAGTTATGAAATCAGGACTGTCAGATACAGTTAACACAGTCTCAGTAAAAGAATTCAGATAGCTCCTTAGATTTTAGGATTGCCACATGCAGTCAATCCTTATTATTATAAATAGACTTCGAGATAACCCACTAGATAGGACTGATCTCAAGTATGGTCAATCAGTATTAGTATCATACAATTTAGAGATCACCCGCTAGGTAGGACTGATCTCTGACTAAGTCAACTCATCTTTATTATTATTATACTCAGAGATCACCCACTAGATAGGACTGATATCGGATTTAGTTACACCATACAAAATAGAACTTAGATAGTTCCATCAGAACTTAGACTGTCAAATACAGTCGCTCAGTATCAGTTACATTATTTATCAGTAGTCAATTTCAGGATTATTAAACATTATCAATCAGACCAGTTCTTCATAATTCAAACTGCCAGAAATAGTCGTTCATCTATTCAATAATGAGTATCAGTTCCTCACTTAGTAGTGACTTACATATTAATATTAGTGAACTCAGTCATTCAGTATCTCAGTATCAGTATACTCATGTTGTCAGCATTTAGATTTAGTAGTCAGTATCACCACGAGTTCACTAATAGTAACTTATGCCTGTATGTATTCTCATGTTCATATCAGTTAGCATTGCTCATGCATATAAACCCTTTTTATTTAGCCTACCTCACTCATATACTTAGTACATTTAGTCATACTAACACATTCGTGCTATGGTATTTTATTTTACGCCATAGGTTCAAAGGCATAAATTCCAAAGCAGCAGTACCATTAAAGATTCCAGCAGTCAGAGTTAGCAGTGAGTCCTTATTCTCTGAGGACATAATTACTAATTTATTACTTTAGTATTTCATTTTGGCTTTCAGTAGTCGAGAGTTAGTTAGAGACATGTTTTTTCCACTCCCTACTTCAGACAGTTAAAGGTTTTCAGACTAAATTTTAGATTTGATTCAGACTTCAGTATTTCAGTCTTGTTTTGGTATTATGATACCACTTTATTCATATATTATTATTTAGATTATGTTCAGTATTGAACCTTATGGTCTTTCAGTTTATATTTCTGTTTTTATATTTATATATTATACAGTGTATAGGTACAAATATCAATCATGGGTTAGCTTGTGGTCCTTTGGGGTCATGAGCACCGTGTAGCATTCTAGTTTAGAAAATCAGGGAGTTACAAACTTGGTAATAGAGCCTAAGGTTCAATTGCGTCCTAGGAAGTCTGAAAGCCACATCTAGTGGAGTCTTGTACATAGGTGTATTGCGCACCATATTTATGTGCAGGAGGCTATAAGATGTTTTAGGAATAGTTTCCCTTCTTTCAGTATTCATATCGTGCTAGTAAGCATAATCTTAAGACAATCTCTCAGTCTAATGCATTTCTCTCTTTCTTCTACTGAACATGCCTTTTATAAGAAAAAATGGAAATAAGTCAGCCCCTTGGCCCGAAAAACCATTAGGCGGTCATGTTTCTCATGCAGAGTTCAGGATCGTATTCACCACTCTTGATCAGTCAGTTGCTACCAAGAATAAACCACCAGCTATCGTTCCAGCCAACCCAGTGGCCAATATAGCTAGAGCTAGAATTCGGGACTTTACCCGAATGAATCCTCCAACCTTTCTCGGGTCTAAGATAGATAAGGAACCTTAGGAATTCCTAGATCAGGTTCAGAAGGTGACAGATATCATGGGAGTGACTACTATTGAGAGTGCTAAGTTAGCCACATATCAGTTGCAGGATATGGCTCATACTTTATACAAATAGTGATAGTCAGAAACGTTAGATGATGTAGGTTCTATAGAGTGGGAGGGGTTTGCCTCTGCTTTTCTTGATAGATTCTTTCTACTAGAGCTTAGAGAAGCTAAGGTATTAGAGTTCATCAACCTCATGCAGGGAAATATGATGGTGAAAGAGTATTCTCTTAAGTTTACTCAATTATCCAGATATACCTCTCATGTGGTTGCAGATAGTAGAGCTAAGATAAGTAAGTTTATCTTAGGGAAGAATGATAGTGTGGTCAATGAGTGCAAGTCTATGATGTTGAATAGTGATATGACTTTAGCCAGGCTTATGACTCATGCTCAACAGATATAGGACCAGAAGATTAGGATGAGGGAGCAATAGAGTAAGAGAGTAAGGACAGGTAGTTTTATCTTTGGTCAACCTAAGTTATAGGGTGGTAACTGTTCTCAGCATAGTTAGAAGTTTTCAGTCCCACCTCTATCCTCAGCTAGTGTACCAGTACCCAAGTTAAGGAATGACCATAATGATAGGGTGCAAGGCTTGAAGTCCCAGAGTAGTGAGAATTGGAATCTTACCTATCAACTTTACGAAGAGTATGGTAGGAATCACCTAGGTGCATGTAGGGCAGACAGTGATGTATGCTTTGGGTGTGGCAATCCAAGCCATAGGATGTGAGAGTGTAGAGTTCTAGCATCGATGGTTAAAGATTTACATCATCAGGGCACCAAGAGTGGTCAGTGTCAGAATAGACTTTATGTACTCCAGACCCATCATGATCCAGAATATTTCCCTGACCTAGATTCAGGTACGTTACAAGTCTTTCATGTTCATGGTATGCATTATTAGATCTCTTTCTCTCTTTGAGCTTATGTTTCATCATGAGTTAGCTAGTAAAGTCAACAAGTCAGTTTAGCAATCAAGTAGTCTGATTGGTATAGTCTATTTTCTCGTTTTTGCATCTATTCATGCTATCCGAAGTCTCAGGGAATGTAAATATTCCAAGGTACAATATTCTGGTAATTGGAGTTTAGTTCAGTTTATGCATCATGCATTAGTTTCAGGCTCCTAAGGTTCAGTTATAAACTAGTTCGTAGATTCCTTGTGCATCTCCCCAGTGTCTCAGCAAGGTGGGCGTTCTTAGAGAGACATAGTGTCCTATAGGGGAGATACCCCATAAACCCGTAATGCTCTCATGTCTTAACTCATTCAGTTTCTCTTCGCATAACAAATTTAGTTTAGAGTATAGGGTTCTCATAAGTTGACCCTTAAAATCCCAAACCTAGATGTAAGCCATGTATTCAAACGTTCAGTACAGTTCATGATGTTCATTTCATATGTCCCATATCAAACTTAGTTATGTTGACATGTTAATAAATTGTCTCAGGCTCATTAGCATTCCTGTGTAGCATAATAGTTCTTTTTAAACTTATTCAGTTCCTTGTTCAGGATTACATCATAAACTTAATATCAAGTACCATTTCATATTCAGTCATGCATACATGTTCCAGTTCAGTTATATATTCATGCATTAGATATGCATTCTAATTGCGAGAACTTTAGTTATCAAAAACCTCATCCATATATTCATGAATCTGTTACACATGCATCAGATATGCATGTTCAGTATGATACAGTCAGTTTATTAGTAAAATAGATCATGAGATCATTTTTTAGTTATTTATGTTTAGTTCATGTTTGGTCTATCATTCCTCCTATCTCAGTTAGTCTCATTCGAGGATGAATGTTCCCAAGGGGGAGTATTGTAATGCCCTGAGATTCCCAACCTATAGTAGAACCATGGTTCAAGCTCATGAGAAATATATTCTAGTTATTTGGTAGTTTTATGATCAAGTTTGATGTGTATTAAGGTCTCAAATACATCCTAGCTATTAGACGACTCAAAACATTCCTTACCGATTGAATTATTAGGAAGGATATTGCCCAAGTCAACTTCAAACAAGAATATCTCTCGATATACTATTAATTTTTGAGCCCATGACCCACCAACATATATATAACTGAATTATCTTTCCAATGATACCAATTTTTCCTAAATCCAATATCGGAGCAAAAAGTAATGCCCATTAAACTCCAGCATGTCAGCCTGAAAAACTGAGTGACGAAATTGCTGATGACTTATCACAATTCCGACGACATTTCTAATAACCTATCACATTTCTGACGATATTTCTGATGACTTACAAGCAATGTCGTCCGACTTAGGCAGAATGTCAAAAATTCCAGCTCCCAGGTAATGACCTGGGTGGACAGGCTATCACAGATCTGACGGCTTATCAGCCCATGTCGTCTGCTGATAATTTCAGCAACTGGGAGGTAATTTTGTAGGGGTATTTTAGTCTTTATCCCTTACCCTAAGACTTACCCCATGACATAAAAGACCAAAAACACGTATTTAGCTAGGGTATTATGAATTGTGGATGTTATTCCTATGATCAAGAAGTGTCATATGTGTCAGTTTCTTTCCATCGAGTACAGGGGGTACTTTTACCCAAAAAATATTACTGTGTGCCTAGAGCCATGTCATGTTTCACAATATTTTTAATCAAGCCATGATCCATAGAGCTCAATCAACCATGTTACTCAAGAAATATTAGATATCTCAATAGTTCAGTAAACTCAGTGATTTCAATATTCCAACTAAAAATCTCAGTAACGATAATACTCTCAGTCAGTACTAAGACATCAGTACAGTCCATCAGTCAACAAAACTCAATAAACTCAGTTTAGCTCCACTAAACAATACCACTAGTATCAATTCAGCTAATCAGTTAAGCTCAATTAATTAATTGAGTGTCATTCAGATGGGATTAGGATTCAACACTGAGATAGCCTAGGGATTGGGACTCACCCGCTAGAATAGAACTAAGATCCCTAGAAGTAATCCCTAAGTTCCAGAACTACGTAGGCAGTGTAGGTACGAGATGTCACCCGTTAGATAGGAATGACATACTCATGGATCACCCGTTAGAACATTTAAATGTATAGGACTGATCCCAAGGGTTACCCACTAGATCAAGACTGAATCCACAACAGTTATCTATACTAGTGGTGCGGTACTGATACCCTTCAAACTGGAGTTACAGGTTAGACCCCAAACTAGCTAGAAAAGGGCAATCGGTTAGATGAATACATCCTACAGTTTCAGTTATGAAATTAGGAATGTCTGATATAGTCAACTCAGTCTCAGTAAAAGAACTCAGATAGTTCCTTAAATTTCAGGACTGACACATACAGTCAATCCTTATTATTATAAATAGACTTCGAGATCACCCACAAGATAAGACTGATCACAACTATGGTCAATCAGTATCAGTATTATACAACTTAGAGATCACCCGCTAGGTAGGACAGATCTCAGACTAAGTCAAATCTTTTTATCATCAATATACTCAGAGATCACCTGCTAGATAGGACTGATCTCAGATTCAGTTGCTCCATACAAAATAGAACTCAGATAGTTCCATTAGAAAATAGACTGTCAAATACAGTTGCTCAGTATCAATTACATTGGTTATGTCGATTATCACAGTCATATCAGTTATATCAGTCATCATAACTCATGTTATTATTATTCAGTTTTAGGACTGTTAGACACAATCAATTAGACTATTTCTTCATAATTCGAACTGTCAAAAATAGTCTTTCATCTATTCAGTAATGCAGTATTAGTTCCTCACTTAGTAGTAACTTACATATTAATATTAGTGAACTCAGTCATTCAGTATCTCAGTATCAGTATACTCATGTTGTCAGCATTCAGACTCAGTAGTCAGTATCACCATGAGTTTAGTTATAGTTACTTATGCATGTATGTATTCTTACGTTCATATCAGTCAGTGTTGTTCATGCATATAAACCATTTGCATTTATCCTACCTCACTCGTATACTCAGTACATTCAGTCATACTGACGCATTCGCACTATGGTGTTTTATTTTATGGCATAGGTTCAGAGACACGAGTTTCAGAGCAGCAGTAGCATTATATGTTTCAGTAATCAGAGTTAGCAGTGAGTTCTCATTCTCTGGAGACATGATTACTACATTATTACTTCAGTATTTTATTTTGGCTTTCAGTAGCCGGGAGTTAGTTGGAGATATGTTCCTTCCACTCCCTAATTCAGACAATTAAAGGCTTTCATACTAGATTACAGACTAAATTTTAGATTTGATTCAGACTTCAGTATTTTGGTCTTGTTTTCGTATTATGATACCACTTTATTCATATATTGTTATTATTCAGATTATGTTCAATATTGAACCTTATGGCCTTTTAGTTCATGTTTTCGCATTTATATTCTTATATTTGCAGTGTACAGGTACAAATATTAATCATGGGTTAGCTTATGGTCTTTCGGGGTCATAAGCACCATGAAGCATTCTAGTTTAGAAAATCGAGGCATTACAAACTTGGTGTCAGAGCCGAAGGTTCAATAGTGTCCTAGGAATCTGAAAGCCACATCTAGTAGAGTCTTGTACATGGGTATATTTTAGGAACAGTTCCCCTTCTTTCAGTATTCATGTTGTGCCAGTGAGCATAATCTCAAGCCAATCTCTCAGTATAATCTATTTCTCCCTTTCTTCTATAGAACATGCTTTCTAAAAGAAGAAACGAGAATCAGTCAGTCCCTCAGCCCGAAGAACCTTTGGGCAATTATATTTCTTATGTAGAGTTTAGGACCGCATTCACCACTCTTGCTCAGTCAGTTGCTACCTAAAATGAACGACCAACTGTCGTTCTGGCCAACCCAGTAGCCAATTCAGCTGGAGCTTGAATTTGGGACTTCACCCGAATGAATCCTCTAACCTTTATCGGGTCTAAAGTTTATGTACTCCAGAACCTTCATGATCCAAAAAGTTTCCCAGACCTATATTCGGGTATGTTACAAGACTTTAATGATTATGGTATGAATTGATAGATATTTTTCTCTCTTTCAGCTTATGTTTCAGCACGAGTTAGCTAGTAAAGTCTGCAAGTCAGTTTAGCAATCAAGTAGTCTAATTGCTGTAGTATATTTTCTCGTCCCTTCATCTATTCATGCTATCCAAAGTATCAGGGAATGTAACTATTCCAAGGTAGAACCTCCTAGTAATTGCAAGTTCAGTTAAATTTATGCATCATCCATTAGTATCAGACTCCCGAGGTTCAGTTATAATCTAGTTCGTAGATGCCTTGTGCATCTCCCTATTATCTTAACAAGGTGAGCGTTCTTAGAGGGACATAGTGTCCATGCAGGAGATACCCCATAAATCCTTAATGCTCTCATGTATTAATACATTCAGTTTCTCTTGGCAAAACAAATTCTGTTTAGAGTATAAGGTGCTCATACGTTGACCCTTTAAATCCCAACCTCAGCTGTAAGCCACGTATTCAGACGCTCAGTACAGTTCATGATGTTCAGTTCATATGTCCCGTATCAGACTTAGTTATGTTTACATGTTTCCACTCATGCATGTTTAGTAAATGATCTCAGGCTCATTAGCATTCCTGTGTAGGGTGGCAGTTCTCTTTCAACTTATTAAGTTCCTTGTTCAGGATTACATCATAAACTTGATATCAAGTATCATTTCATATTTAGTCTTGCATACATGTGCCAGTTTAGTTATATAATCATGCATTAGATTTGCATTCTCATTGCGATAACTTTAGTTTCAGAAACCTCAGCCATGCATTCACAAATCAGTTACACATGTATCAGATATACATATTTAGTATGATAGTTTATCAGTCGCATCAGTCATGAGATCATTTTTCCAGTCATTCATGTTCTATTCATGTTTGGTCTATCATTTCTCCCCTCTCAGTCAGTCTCATTCGAGGATAAATATTTCCAAGGGGGAGATATTGTAATACCCCAAGATTCCCAACCGATATTATAATCACGGTTCAAGCTCATGAGAAATAAATTCTAGTGATTTGGTATTTTTATGATCAAGGTTGATGTGTATTAAGGTCTAAAATACGTCCTAGCTATTAGACGACTCAAAACATTCCTTACCGAATGAATTCTTGGGAAGGATATTGCCAAAGTCAACTTCAAACATGCATATCTCTTGTTATACTATGAATTTTGGATCTCATGACCCACCAAAAGATATATAATTGAAATATCTTTCCAATGATACCAATTTTACCTAAATTCTCTATCGGAGAAAAAACTTATGCCAATATTACTCTAGCATGTCAGTCTGAAAACTGAGTGACGACATTGCTGACAACTTATCACATTTCAGACGATATTTCTGATAACCTATCACATTTCTGATGACATTTCTGATGACATACCAGAAATATTATCAGACTTAGGCAGAATATTAAAAATTCCATCTCTCAGGTGACGACCTGGGCTGACAACCTATCACAGATCTGACAGCTTATCAGCCCATGTCATCTGCTGATAATTTCAGCAACTGGGAGGTAATTTTGTAGGGGTATTTTGGTCATTATCCCTAACCCTAAACCTTACCCTATGGCATAAAAGACCAAAAACACATATTTAGCTATTGGTATTTAGTTTCAAAAGCTCTTAATCCTCTTTCTTCCTAAGAACAAACTTAGGGTTTCTTCTGAATTTACTTTAAGATCCCTTCATACTATCTACAAGATATTCAATATTTAAGATTCCCATTGCAAGGAAATTCAAGAAAGGTCAATCTTCTTTCAGGATTCAATCACTAAGGTATGCATAGTGTTCATCCATGGATTCCTTTCATTCGTGGAGTTCAAGAACCCTCTTTTAAACTATGAATCATGAAATTATGTTATGGGTTTATTATGTTTGTGTGATTAATTGTTATAAAACTACCAAATTAGAATCTTTATGAAACTATGATGACATGCAAATTGAAATATATGAATTTTGGGTGGCTTAAACCATTAAGGTGGTGAATATGCCTATGCCACACGGTGTGTATGCAAGGTGTTTGGTAAAAGACCTCAGGGACTAGAAATCATGTATTAAAGCTAAATAGAACTTAAATGACAAGACCATTCTCTATTCCTTAAGACTCAAAATGAATTACATGCTAATTGTTGTGTATTGTTGTTGTGATAGGGAATGCTCATGAAATTGAAGTTATGCAAGTATTTAAATATTATACGTATTTCCTTCCATGTATATGGTGTTGAGAAACATGTGTAGTATGAAATTCCCTACTTATGGTATTATGAATTGTGAATGTTATTCCTATGATCAAGAAGTGTCATGTGTGTCAGTTTTCTTTCATCGAGTCCTGGGGGTACTTGTACCCAAAAAAATAGTTGTGTTCCTAGAGCCATGACTTATTTCACAATTGATTAGTAAACTCAGTTTAGCTTCAGCTAAATTGTTCAGCTCAATTAATCAGTTCAGTGTCTTTCAGATGGAAGTTGGATTACACACCGAGATGTCACCCGTTAGATAGGACTGACATATTTAGGGATCACCCATTAGCATATTTAAGTGTTTAGGACTGATCCCAAGGGTCACCCGCTAGATTAGGACTGACTCCACAACAATTGTCTTTACCAGTGGCACAGTACTGACACCCTTCCAACTTGGATTATAGGCTGGACCTCAGAATAGCTAGAAAGGGGCATATCGGTTAGATGAATACATCCCAAAGTTTCAGTTACAAAATCAGGACTATCAGATACAGTCAACTCAGTCTCAGTAAAAGAACTCAGATAGTTCCTCAGATTTCAGGACTGTTAGATACAATCAATCCTTATCATTATAAATAGACTTTGGGATCACCCACTAGATAGGACTGATCTCAACTATAGTCAATCAGTATTAGTATCATATAATTTAGAGATCACTCGTTAGGTAGGACTGATCTCGGACTAAGTCAAATCGTCTTTACTATCATTATACTCAGAGATCACCCACTAGATAGGACTGATCTCAGATTGAGTTAATCCATACATAATGGAACTCAGGTAGTTCCAAGTAACATACTGATTTTCTGAATCAGAATGCTACACGGTGCTCATGACCCCCCGAGGGACCACAAGCTAACCCATGACTGATATCTGTACTTGTACATTTCTTAACATATATGTAATATGCAGAAAATATAAACAATAGACCATAAGGTTCAACTGAAATAATTATAACATCCATGTTGGTGAAAAATACCCAAGATAACTGTACTCTATATCAAAACTAAACTAAATCTGAAAGCCTCTAAACACTTTCTAAATAAGGAGTTGAAGGAACATGTCTCCAACTAACTCCGTAAACTGATAGCTAACTAATATAATAAATGAATAAACCAAATCATATCATCCTCAAATGAAGAGGACTTACTGCAACTCTATCTACTGGAATGCGACTGCTACTGCTGTTTTGGAACTCGTGTATCTAAACCTATGGTGTTACATAAAAAGAAAGCACCATAGCGTGAATGCATCAGTACAGCTGGAGTACTGAGTATACGAGTGAGGTAGACTGAACATAAATAGGGTTACATACATAAACTATACTAACTAACTGACTGATATGAACGTGAGAGTGCAAACATGCATATACAGAAACTGAGAATGTGAACGCGTGATAGCTAAATCTGTATGATAATACATAGTTTACTGATAACTGATCATGACTGATACTGTATTTTTGAATGCATGGGTGACTGTGTTTGATAGTCATGCATTTAATGGAACTATCTGAGTTTTGTACTATAACTAAATTTTATTGTATCTGGCAGTCCTGGTATACTGATATCTGTAGAACAATCTAAGTTCTTTTACTGATACTGAGCTTAGAATTATGGGAAGTAGTTGTTTAACCGAAATGCCCCAATAATTCATACAGTAATGTTGAGGTCCAATCTCTGCCCTAACTAGAGGGGTGTCAATTCCGCGCCATTAGTAAGGATAGTTATGAGTGACCCTCATCTGGCAGGTACTCAAATGAGAATGGCGGGAACCCTAAACTGACAGGTTAAGCCACCTTATTAACCTTAGTTTAACAGGTAAAGATGTCTCAACCTGCGCTGGCTACGTAGTTCTGGAACATAAGGATGACTGCTATAAATCATACCCTAAACTGGCAGGTGAGTTCCCATCCTTGGGTTCACTCGATGCTAACTTCTACTCCCATCTGAAGAGACTGAACATGATTTAACTGACTGTACATAGATTGAATAACTAATGTCTGTTGACTGATGGAATAGTACTACTCTCTAAGAATTTACTGAGATCATGAGATTTCTGAGGTTTCCTGAGTCACATGACTGACTAAGTTCTATAGAGTGTGGCTTGACTGAGATAATCATGATGACATGATATGGTTCTAGGCACATGGCTATGTTTTTACGGTATGACTACCCCCAGGACTCGATGGAAGGAACTAACACACATGACATGACTTGATCACAAGATTTGAGTCCACAATTCATAATATCGTACATAAAGGATTTCATACCAAGCATGGTTATCAACAATGTATTGCATGGAAAGGATTTCATATCACATGAAAGTACTTGCACAACCTTAATATCATATTCATTTCACAATCATACTAGCAACACATATCAATAGAATGGAAGTTTATGTAGAATCATCTTAAGAGTTGACATAGCTTGTCATTTAAATACTATAGGGTCATGGGATCATGATGATTTTTTTAGCATTCTAGGCATTTTAACAAACACCTTGCATGCACACTTTGAGGCATAGGTTTTCTCAACAATTTTAATCATCTTGAATCATCCAAATTCATGGGTTTTAACTACAAACATGCATACATCATGGAAGTCAACTTAAATTAATATCTTGAAGTTTAAACAATGATCATTAACATGAACAACATCACATAACAACAAGGAAATGAAAGTTTCGCATTTAAAAGGATGGTTCTTGAACTCTATGAACGAAAAGGGGTCCATAGATGAACACTACGCATATCTGACTCAGGGTTTTTGATGTTTTTAAACTTGAAGGGTTTGAAATCCTTTCATTCTTGAAGAGGATTGGGTCTTGTTCTTGGAGAATAAATTTAGAAAGAGAAACCCTAGTTTTTGTTTGTTAAATAACAATGAGCATAGTAGTTGAATTCGAACTTATCTGAGTATATGTAGGTGAGTGATAAGTGACCAAAATACCCCTATTAAAATGACCTGAAAATAAACTGAATGTGGCGTGTGACGGCCTGACTGATGGTCCGTCAGACACTTGACGATCCGTCACTTAGCCCATCAGACATGGACCAGAAATGAGGTTCACTAGATAAGAGTTGACGGCCTGGATGACGGTCCATCAACTCATCTGTCATTCCTTATCTAGTACGTGGATCAACTGCCTTAGCTGTGACGGTCAAAGTGGTGGTCCATCACTTATGTGGTGGTCCGTCAACTTAGCCGTCATACCTGGGCATTTTCGACAGTTCTAAGTAAAATGTCCATAACTTCCTCGTCTGATGTCAGATTTGGAAAACATTAGTACAGTTGGAAAGCTAACTCAATTTCCCACATGATCGAAAGTGAAAATCTCAAAAAATACCATGTGTACAAATATAGGTTCGCATTTCAAAGTAAGATTCAACATCCTTGAGATGATTTCTAGCTAGGAAAAAGGCACGGGTATCATAATATCTCCCCCTTGAGAACATTCATCCTCGAATGGAATTGACTGAGAGGGGAAATAATAATCTAAACATGAGTAGCTGGAACATGATCTTATAACAGACAAACTGAATGCATTATACTAAACATGCATATCTGATGCACGTGTAACTAATTCATGAATGCATGACTGAGGTTTTCGCAATGAGAATGCATATCTGATGCATGATTATTTATTGGACTGATACATGTATGCATGAATGAATATGCAATGGTACTTGATACCAAATTTATGATGGAACATGAACATGAAATAAAATAACAAGTTGTATTGAATGCTGAACGTCAAACTGAATAAGCTTAAGGAGGACTGTTACCTTGAGCTTGATCTGGATTGGCAGAGAAAAGGTGAGGGTACTTGGTACACATGTCTGCTTCTGCTTCCCAAGTAGCTCCCTCAGCAGACTGATTTCGCCAAAGAACTTTGACTAGAGGGACTTCTTTGTTCCTCAACCTATGAATTTGATAGTCTAAAATTTTGACTGGAATCTCTTCATAAGAGAGGCTGTCCTGAACATCAATGTTCTAAATAGGGACTACAATTGTTGGTTCACCTATGTACTTCTTAAGCAAGGAGACATGGAACACCGGATGAACTGAGGCTAGATCTGAAGGAAATTCAAGCTTATAAGCTACCTTGCCGGAGTGACTGAGAATCCTGAAGGGACTGACATAGCGACGACTAATTTTCCCTTTCTTTCCAAACCTCTTCACTCCCTTCATGGGAGAGATCTTGAGATAGACATAGTCATTGACCTCAAACTCGAGATCCTTTCTACCAACATCTGCATAAGACTTCTGTCAGCTCTAAGCAGCTTGAAGTCTCTCTCTGATCAATTAAACTTTCTCTAAGGCGTCAAATACCAAGTCATGACTGATGACTGAGGCCTCACTAACTTCTAACCAACCACCTAGAGATTTATACCTCTTACCATAGAGCGCTTTGAATAGAACCATCTAAATACTAGAATGATAGCTATTGTTGTATGCAAACTCAATCAGAGGCAAGTGATCATCCCAACTTCCATGGAAATCAATTGCACATGCCCTTAGCATATCTTCAAGAGTCTGAATGGTCCTCTCTGCTTGACCATCTATCTGAGGATGAAAGAAGGTACTAAGATAAACTTGGGTACCAAGACCCTTTTGGAATGCTTTCCAAAAGTGAGAGGTAAATTGTATACCTCTGTTTGGGATGATAGATAATGGACCACCGTGTAATCTAACCAACTCCCTGATATCGAGTTTTGCATAATCCTCGGCTGAATAAGAGGTATGAACTGGAAAGAAATCAGCTATAACCCAAACTAAATCATGTTGATGACAAGTTTGAGGCAAACCCATCAAGAAATCCATGTTCACTTCTTCCCACTTCTAAGTAGGAATGGTGAACTCTTGCATGGACCCACTAGGTTTCTGATTCTCTAACCTGCTCATATGTAGATCACTTAGCCACAAACTCTGCAATATATTTTTTAATCCCACTCTATCAATAGATCTCCCACAAGTTGTGATACATCTTAGTAGCCCCTGGATAAATAGAATATCGCACACCTTGCGCTTCTTCAAGAATTTGCTGCCTCAATGCATCTACACCTGGAACACACAGACGACCCTGGCAATGAAGAACACCATCTCTCCCTTGGGAGAAAACCTCTACTTTCTTATTTTGAATTGACTCTTGTAGCTTGACAAGGCTGGGATCTCCTGAAGAGTAGAGTTAGCAAACGCCTAGTCTGGCAAGCTGATGGATTTCCTGGGCTATCTTTTTCTTGCTATCCTCAGCATGAGAAACACTACCCATGGAGAGTCTACTGAGATAATCGAACACAATATTGGCCTTGCCCGGGTGATAAAGGACACTCATGTCATAATCCTTCAAGAGCTCTAACCACTTTCTATGATGAAGATTGAGATCTTTCTGAGAAAAGACATACTGGAGACTCTTATAATCTGTGAAAACATCTACATGAACTCCATATAGATAATGCCTCCAAATCTTTAGAGCAAATACTTTGGCTGCTAAGAGCTTTAGCTGTCTGGAAGCGTAGGCTATGACCTTACCATGCTGCATGAGGACACAACCTAAACCCACTCTGGACACATCACAATAGACTACACAAATGTCTGAACTATCTGGAAGAGTTAGAATTGGGGCTGAAGTGAGTCGACTCCTTAACTCTTGAAAAATTTTCTCACAAGAATCTGACCACTAAAACTTAACCTTCTTCTGAGTAAATCTGGACATAGGAGATGCAATAGAAGAAAATCCCTCGACAATGCATCTATAATAGCCAGCCAAACCTAAGAAACTCCTAATATCTGTTGGAGAGATAGTATAAGGCCAGTTTCTTACCGCTTTAGTTTTCTGAGGATCTACACTAATACCATTATTGGAAACAATATGTCCAAGGAATTCTACTGATCTTAGCTAAAATTCTACTGAGGTCCATCTTGGAGAAATAGCTGGCACCCTAAAGTTGGTCAAACAAATCATCTATTCTGGGAAGTGGATACCTGTTCTTGACCGTAACTTTGTTGAGCTGATGGTAATCGATACATATCCTGAGAGAACTGTCTTTCTTGCACACGAGTAAGACTGGTGCACCGTATGGGGATACACTTGGCCTGATGAATCCCTTATCTAAGAGATTCTTCAACTGATCTTTCAGTTCCTTGAGTTTTGCTGGTGCCATTCTATATGGCGAAATAAAAATAGGCTGAGTATCTGGGAGAAGGTCTATGCCAAAGTCTATATCCCTTTCGGGAGAAATGCCTGGAAGATCTTTGGGAAATACGTCTAAATATTCATTAACCACTGGGACTAATTCAAAACTAGGAGATTGGGAATTGAAATCTTTAATATGTATGAGATGATACACGCACCCCATAGAAATCATTTTCCTTGCCTGAAGATAGGAAATAAGCTGACCCTTGAAAGATGAAGTACTACCCTTCCATTCTAGGACAGGCTCATTCAGGAACTGAAACTGAACTATCCTATTTCTGCAGTCAACTGTGGCATAGCAGGAATGAAGGAAATCCATGCCAAGAATGACATCAAAATCAGTTATCTCTAACTCGACTAAATTTGTTGGTATGGATTTCTGAAATATTATAACCGAGCAGTTCTTGTATACCCATCGAGCTATGATGGTTTTACCCACTGGGGTAGAGACTAAAAAGGGCTCTACTAAAATTTTAGGACTGATTTTGAAATTTCCTGCTATGTATCGAGTGACAAAAGACAAGAATGCACTTGGATCTAGCAAAGCATAAACATGAACATGGAAAATCTGTAACGTACCAGTAACGACATCAAGAGAATTTTCCTGATCCTGTCGAGTCTGGAGAGCATAGAGTCTATTTGGGCGTTGCCCACTAGTAGCACTGAGAGTGGCACCCTTCTGGTTTGGGCGATCGGATTGAGCTATGGGACGATTTTGCTGACCTTGATAACTGGACTGAGGATAATCTCTGACTCTGTCACCTGGCTTGCCACAACCAAAACAAACATCACTACCGAATCTGCAAACACCCTGGTAGTTCTTACCACAAGTTTAACATAGGGGATTATAATAGGCACTACTAACACTGCCCTAAGATTTAAAGTCTGGTGCTCTATCTCTGTTGCTATCTCTGAATTTCAATATTGAGGCACTAGCAGAGGAAGGAGCTGGAGCTGTTGACTAGGGACAAAACTGCAAACGGTTTCTTCCTTCTGATTTAGGTTAAACAAAACTAAAACTGCCTGATCTTGCTCTCTTATTCTGCCTCTCCCTAGCGCTCACCTTTTTCTCCTCTATCTGCTGAGTATAGGTCATGAGCCTGGCTAAAGTCATATCACTATTCAGCATTACAGATCTACACTTATTTACCATGCTATCATTCACTCTTGACACAAAATTTCTTATCTTAGCCCTGTTTTCTGCAACCATATGAGGGGCATATCTAGATAGCTAAGTAAATCTAGGAGAATACTCCCTAACCATAATATTTCCCTGCCTGAGGTTGATAAACTTAAGAACTTTGGCCTCCTTCAGCTCATGGGAAAAGAATCTATCTAAGAAAGCCGTGAGAAATTTCTCCCACTCTATAGGACCTTCATCTTCTAACCTCTTGTACTTTCACTATTTGTACCAAGTGTGAGAAATATCCTATAACTAGTATGTGGCTAACTCAGTGCTCTGAATAGAAGTAAGTCCCATGATGTCAATGACCTTCTGGACCTGGTCAATGAACTCCTGAGGGTCTTCATCAGACTTAGACCCAAAGAAAGATGGAGGGTTCAGTCGGGTGAAGTCCTAAATTCTAGTTGCAGCTGAGTTGGCCCCTGGATTAGCCGGAATAACTGGTGGCCTTTCATTTTAGGCAGCCATGTACTGAGCAAGTATGATGAATGCGGCTCTAAACTCTGCATGAGAAACATGCTTTCCCAAAGGGTCTTCGGGCTGAGAAATTGGCTGGTTTCTTCTCTTTAGAGGCATATTCTGAAATAAGAGAAGAACGGATAGATAACTAAAATAATAAATGAATAAATCAAATCATATCATCCTCAAATGAAGAGGACTCACTGAAACTTTGTATACTAGAATACGACTGCTACTGCTGGTCTAGAACTTGTGTCTCTAAACATATGGTGTAACATAAAGAGAAAGCACCACAGCGCGAATGTGTCAGTATAACTGGAGTACTGAGTATACGAGTGAGGTAGGATAAACATAAATAGGGTTACATGTATGAACAATGCTAACTAACTGACTGATATGAACATAAGAGTGCAAACATGCATACATAGAAACTGAGATCACGAATGCGAGATAGCTAAATCTGTACACTAATACATAGTTTACTGATAACTGATCATGACTAATACTGTAGTTCTGAATACATGGGTGACTGTGTTTGACAGTCTTGCATCTTATGGAACTATCTGAGTTCCATACGATAACTGAATTTGACTGTATTTGGAAGTCCTGGTATACTGATATCTAAAGAACTATCTAAGTTCTTTTACTGAGACTGAGACTGAAATTGTGGGAGGTAGTTTCTTAACCGGCATACCCCAATAATGTATATAGCAATGTTAGGGTCCAATCTCAGCCCCGACTGGAGGGGTGTCAATACCGGGCTAATGGTAAGGACAATTGCAAATTAGAATGGTAGGAACCCTTAACTAATAGGTTAAGCCACCTCATCAACCCTAGTCTGATAGGTTAAGATGTCTCAACCAATAATGGCTACGTAGTTCTGGAACACAAAGATGACTGCTAAGAATCACACCCTAAACTGAAAGTGAGTTCCCATCCTCGAGTTCACTCGGTGCTAACTTCTACTCCCATCTAAAGAGACTGAACATAATTTAACTGACTGTACATGGACTGAATAACTAACGTCCATTAACTGATGGAACAGTATTACTCTCTGAAAATTTACTGAGATCATGAGATTTCTGAGGTTTCCTGAGTCACATGACTGACTGAGTTCTATAAGTTATGGCTTGACTGAGATGATCATGATGACATAACATGGCTCTAGGAACAAAACTATGTTTTTTGGGTACGAATACCCCCAGGACTCGATGGAAGGAACTGACACACATGACATGACTTGATCACAAGATTTGAGTCCACAATTCATAATATTGTACATAAGGGATTTCATACTACGCATGGTTATCAACAATGTATTGCATGGAAGGGATTTCATGTCACATGGAAGTACTTGCACAACCTTAATATCATGTTCATTGCATAATCATACTAGCAACACATATCAATAGCATGGAACATGTGGAATCATCTTAAGAGTTGACATAGCTTGTTATTTAAATACTATGGGGTCATGGGATCATGATGATTTTTTTTTGCATTCTAGGAATTTTAACAAACACCTTGCATGCACACTTTGAGGCATAGGTTTTATCAACAATTTTAATTATTTTGAACCATCCAAATTCCTGGGTTTTAACTACAAGCATGCATACATCATGGAATTCAATGTAAATTAATATCTTGATGATTAAACAATGATTATTAACATGAACAACATTAGATAACAACAAGGAACTCAAAGTTTCCTATTTAAAAGCATGGTTCTTGAACTCTATGAATGAAAGGGGTCCATAGATGAACACTACACATACCCGACTCAGGGTTCTTGATGTTTTTAAACTTGAAGGGTTTGAAATCCTTTGATTTTTAAAGAGGAATAGGTCTTGTTCTTGGATTTTAAATTTAGAGAGTGAGACCCTTGTTTTTGTTTCTAAAATAATAATAAGCATAATGGCTGAATTTGAACTCATCTGGGTATATGTAGGCGAGTGATAAGTGACAAAAATACCCCTATTAAAATACCTGGAAATAAACTGAACGTGGCATGTGACGGTTCGACTGACGATCCATCAGACACTTGATGGTCCGTCACTCAGCCCGTCAGACGTGGACCAGAAATGGGGTTCATTGGATAAGAGTTGACGACCTAGATAATGATCCGTCACCACTCTGATGGTCTATCAACTCATCTGTCAGTCCTTATCCAATGCGTGGCTCAACTTCCTTAGCTGTGACGGTCAAAGTGGCGGTCCATTACTTTTGTGGTGGTCCGTCAACTTGGCCATCATACCTAGGCATTTCCTCATCTGATGTTGAATTTGGACAAAATTGGTACCGTTGGAAAGCTAACTCAATTTTCCACATGATAGAAAATGAAAATCTCAAAACAATACCACGTGTTCAAAGATAGGTTTGCATTTCAAAGAAAGTCCTAGCATCCTTGAGATGATTTCTAGCAAGGAAAAAGGCACAGGTATTACATTCCATCAGAACTTAGACAGTTAAATAAAGTCGCTTAGTATCAGTTACATCTGTTATGCCGATCATCACAGTCATATTAGTTATATCAGTCATCAAAACTCACATTATCAGTATTTAATTTTAGGACTGTTAGACACAATCAATTAGACCAGTTCTTCATATTCGAATTGTTAGAAATAATCGTTCATCTATTCAGTAATGCAGTATCAGTTCCTCACTTAGTAGCGAATTACAAATTAATATTAGTGAACTCAGTCATTTAGTATCTCAGTATTAGTATACTAATGTTGCCAGTATTCAGACTCGGTAGTCAGTATCACCACAAGTTCAGTTATAGCTACTTATGCATATATGTATTCTGACGTTCATATCAGTCAACATTTTTCATGCATATAAACCCTTTGCATTTATCCTAACTCACTCGTATTCTCAGTACATTCAGTTGTACTGGTCTATTTGCACTTTGGTGTTTTATTTTATGCCATAGGTTCAGAGGCACGAATTCCAGAGCAGCAGTAGCATTAAAGATTTCAGCAGTCAGAGTTAGCAGTTAGTCCTCATTCTCTGAGGACATAATTACAACTTTATTACTTCAGTATTTCATTTTGCCATTAAGTAGTCGGGAGTTAGTTAGAGATATGTTCCTTCCACTCCTTAATTCAGACAGTTAAAGGCTTTCAGACTAGATTAAAGACTAGATTTTAGATTTGATTCAGACTTTAATAGTTTGCTCTTGTTTTGGTATTATGATACCACTTTATTCATACATTATTATTCAAACTATGTTTAGTATTGAACCTTATGAATTTTCATTTCATTTTTCTGCATTTATATTCATATATTATGCAGTGATAAGTACAAATAACAGTCATGGTTTAGCTTGTGGTTCTTTGGGGTCATGAGTATCATGTAGCATTCTAGTTTAGAAAAACAGAGTATTACAAAATTGGTATCAGAGCCTAAGGTTCAATAGTGTCCTAGGAAGTCTGAAGACCATATCTAGTAGAGTATTGTACATGGGTGTGTTGCGAGCTACATTTATGTGCAGGAGATATTTTAGGAACAGTTTCCATTCTTTCAGTATTCATGTTGTGCCAGTGATCATAATATCAAGCCAATATCTCAGTATAATCTATTTCTCCCTTTCTTCTATAGAACATGCCTTCTAAAATAAGAAATGGGAATCAGTCAGCCCCTCAGCCCAAAGAACCTCTAGGCGATCATTTTTCTCATGCAAAGTTTAGGACCGCATTCACCACTCTTGCTTAGTCAGTTGCTGCCCAGAATGAACGACCAATTAACATTTTGGCCAACCCAGTGGCCAATTCAGCGGGAGCTAAAATTCGAGACTTCACTCGAATGAATCCTCTAACCTTTGTTGGGTCTAAGAAAGATAAGGACCCTTAGGAATTCCTAGATTAGGTTTAGAAGGTGACAGATATTATGGAAGTGACTATTGTAGAGAGTGCTAAGTTAGCCGTGTATTAGCTGCAGGATATGGCTCATACTTGGTACAAACAGTAGAAGTCAGAAAGGTTAGATGATGTAGGTTCTATAGAGTGGGATGAGTTTGCCTCTGCTTTTCTTGATAGATTCTTTCTGCTAGAGCTTAGAGAAGCTAAGGTGTTAGAATTCATCAACCTCAGGCAGGGAAACATGATAGTGAAAGAGTATTCTCTTAAGTTTACTCAGTTAGCCAGATATGCCCCTCATATGGTTGCAGATAGCAGTGCTAAGATGTGTAAGTTTGTCTTTGGAGAGAATGATAGTATGGTCAATGAGCGCAGGTCTGCAAAGTTTAATAGTGATATGACTTTTTCCAGGCTTATGACTCATGTTCAGCAGATAGATGAGCAAAATATTAGGATGAGGGAGAGATAGAGTAAGAGATAAAGGACAGGTAGTTGCAGCTTTGCTCAACCTAAGTTATAGGATGGTAACCGTTCAAAACATAGTCAGAAATTTTTATTCTCAGCTTCATCCTCAGCTAGTGCACCAGTTCCCAAGTCCAAGAATGACCATCATGATGGGGCTCCAGGCTCCGAGGCCCAGGGCAGTGAGAACAGGAGTCTTAACTATCCACTTTTCAAAGAGTGTGGTAGGAATCACCTAAGTGCATGTAGGGCAAGCAGTGATGTTTTCTTTGGGTAGGGCAATCAGGCCATAGAATGTGAGAGTGTAGAGTTCTAGCACAAAGGAGTAAAGATTTGCATCAGCTGGGCACCAAAAGAGGTCAGTGTTAGAATAGACTTTATGCACTCTAGACCCGTCATGATCCAAAAAGTTTCCCTTACTTAGATTCGAGTACCTTACAAGTCTTTTATGTTCATGGTATGCATTTTTAGATCACTTTCACATTTTGAGCTTATGTTTCAGCATGAGTTAGCTAGTAAAGTCAGCAAGTCAATTTAGCAATCAAGTAGTCAGATTGGTATAATCTTTTTTCTCATCCTTGAATCTATTGATGCTATTTGAAGTCTCAGGGAATGTAATAATTCCAAGGTAGAACCTCCTAGTAATTGCAAGTTCAGTTCAGTTTATGCATCATGCATTAGTTTTAAACTCCCGAGGTTCAGTTATAATCTAGTTTGTAGATACCTTGTGCATCTCCCCAATGTCTCATAAGGTGAGCATTCTTAGAGGGATATAGTGTCCCATGAGGGATATACCCCTTAAACCCTCAATGCTCTTATGTCTTAACTCATTCAGTTTCTCTTTGCATAATGAAATTAGTTTAGAGTATAGGGTACTCATAAGTTGACCCTTAAAATCCTAACCTCAGCTGTAAGCCATGTATTCAGACACTCAGTACAGTTCATGATGTTCAGTTTATATGTCCCGTATCAGACTAAGTTATGTTGGCATGTTTAGTAAACGATCTCAGGCTCATTAGGATTCCTGTGTAGGGTAACAATTCTCTTTAAACTTATTCAGTTCCTTGTTCAGGATTAGATCATAAACTTGATATCAAGTACCATTTCATATTCAGTCATGCATACATGTGCCAGTTCGGTTATATAATCATGCATTAGATATGCATTCTTATTGCGAGAACTTCAGTTATCAGAAACCTCAGCCATGCATTAACGAATCAGTTACACATGCATCAAATATGCATGTTCTGTATGATATAGTCAATTTATCAGTCATGAGATCATTTTTTAGTTATTCATGTTTAGTTGATGTTCGGTCTATCATTCATCCCCTCTCAGTCAGTCTCATTAAATTATAGTGATTTGGTAGTTTTATTATCAAGGTTGATGTGTATTAAGGTCTAAAATATGTCCCAGCTATTAGACGACTCAAAACATTCTATATCGATTGAATTCTTGGAAAGGATATTTCCAAAGTCAACTTAAACTAGCATATCTCTCATTATACTATGAATTTTTTAGCTCATGACCCACTAATAGATATATAATTGAATTAGATTTCCAACGATACCAATTTCACCTAAATTTGATATCAGACCAAAAACTTATGCCCATTTTACTCCAGAGTGTCAATCTAAAAATTGAGTGACGACATTGCTGATGACTTACCACAAATCTGACAACATTTCTGATGACCTATCATATTTCTGATAACATTTCTGATGACATACCATCAATGTCATCAGACTTACATAGAATGTCAAAAATTCTAGCTCCCAGGTAAAGACTTGGGCTGACGGGTTATCACAAATCTGATGGCTTATCAGCCCATGTCATTAGCAGATAACTTCAGCAACTAGGAGGTAATTTTGTAGGGGTATTTTGGTCTTTATCCCTCACCCTAAACCTTACCCCATGAGATAAAACACCAAAAACACATATTTAGGTATTGGCATTTAGTTTCAAAAACCCTTAACCCTCTTTGTTCCTAAGAACATACTTAGGGTTTCTTCTCAATTTACTCCAAGATCCCATCACACTTTCCACAAGATATTCAAGATTTAAGATTCCCAATCCAAGGACATTCAAGAAAGGTCAATGTTATTTCAAGATTCAATCTCTAACATATGCTTAGTGTTCATCCATGGATTCCTTTTATCCGTGAAGTTCAAGAACCTTCTTTTAAACTATGAATCATGATGTTATGTTGTGGGTTGATTATGTTAGTGTGATTGATTGTCATACAACTCCCAAATTAGAATCTTTGTGTGATTTTATGAAACTAAAATGACATGCAAATTGAAATATATGAATTTTGGCAGGTTTAAATCATTAAGATGATAAATATGCCTATGCAATAAGGTGTGCATACAAGGTGTTGGATAAAAGACCTAAGAGATTAGAATTCCATACTAATTGTTGTGTATTGTTTTTGTGATAGGGAATGCTCATGAAATTAAAGTTATGCAAGTATTTACATGTTATACGCGTTCCTTTTCATGTATATGGTGTTGAGAAACATGTGTAGTATGGAATCCCCTACTTATGGTACTATGAATTATGGATGTTATTTCTATGATCAAGAAGTGTCGTGTGTGTCAGTTTTCTTCCATCGATTCTTGAGGGTACTTGTACCCAAAAAATATAGTTGTGTGCCTAGAGCCATGTTATGTTTCACGATACTCTCAGTCAAGCCATGATCCATAGATCTCAGTCAACCATGTGACTCAGGAAATCTTAGAAATCTCAGTAGTTCTGTAAACTTAATGATTTCAGTATTCCAAGTAAAAATCTCAGTAACTCAGTACTCTCAGTCAATCCTAAGACATTAGTACATTTCGTTAGTCAACAGAACTCAGTAAACTCAGTTTATCTCCGCTAAACAATACCAATAGTATCAATTCAGTTAATCAGTTCAGCTCAATTAATCAGTTTAGTGTTTTTCAGATGGGAGTAGGATTCAACATCGAGCGAGCCTTGGGATGGGGACTCACCCACTAGAATAGGACTAAGATCCCTAGAAGAAATCCCTAAGTTCCAGAACTACGTAGCCAGTATAGGTAGGAGATGTCACCCATTAGATAGGACTGATATACTCAGGGATCACCCGTTAGCACATTTAAATGTATTGGACTGATCCCAGGGGTCACCCGCTAGATTAGGACTGACTCTACAGTAGTTTTTTTACCAATGGCGTGGTACTGACACCCTTCTAACTAGGGTTATAGTTGGACCCCAGACTAGCTGGAAAGGGGCATATTGGTTAGATAAATACATCCCACAGTTTCAGTTATAAAATCAGGACTGTTAGATACAGTCAACTCAGTCTCAGTAAAAGAACTCAGATACTTCCTCGGATTTCAAGACTGTCATATACAGTCAATCCTTATCATTATAAATAGACTTTGGGATCACCCACTAGATAGGATTGATCTCAACTATGGTCAATCAGTATCAGTATCATACAATTTAGATATCACCCGTTAGGTAGGATTGATGTCAGACTAAGTCAAATCATCTTTATTATCATTATACTCAAATATCACCCGCTAGATAGGACTGATCTCAGATTCAGTTACTCCATACATAACAAAACTCAGATAGTTCCTTCAGAACTTAGACTATCAAATATAGTTGCTCACTATCAGTTACATTAGTTATACCTATCATCATATTCATATCAGTTATATAAGTCATCATAACTCACTTTATTAGTATTCAGTTTCTGGACTATTAGACACAATCAATCAGACCAGTTCTTCATAATTCAAACTGTCAGAATTAGTCGTTCATATATTCAGTAATACACTATCAGTTCCTTACTTAGTAGTGACATACATATTAATATTAGTTAACTCAGTCATTAAGTATCTCAGTATTAGCATACTCATGTTGTCAGCATTCAAACTCAGTTGTCAGTATCACCACGAGTTCAGTTATAGTTACTTATGCATGTATTTATTCTTACGTTCATATCAGTCAGCACTGTTCATGCATATAAACCCTTTGAATTTAGCCTACCTCACTCGTATACGCAGTACATTCAGTCATACTGACATATTCGTACTATGTTATTTTATTTTA
This sequence comes from Capsicum annuum, assembly GCF_002878395.1. Taxonomy (NCBI): domain Eukaryota; kingdom Viridiplantae; phylum Streptophyta; class Magnoliopsida; order Solanales; family Solanaceae; genus Capsicum; species Capsicum annuum. The sequence goes on from NC_061116.1 coordinate 70,753,442, forward strand.
TGCCATAGGTTCAGAGGCATGAATTCCAGAGCAGCAGTGGCATTGCAGATTTTATCAGTTAGTGTTAGCAATGAGTCCTCATTCTCTGAGGAAATGATAACTACTTTATTACTTTAATATTTCATTTTGGCTTTCAGTAGATGGGATTTAGTTGGAGACATGTTCCTTCCACTCCCTCCTTCATACAGTTAAAGGCTTTCAGACTAGATTATAGACTAGATTTCAAATTTGATTCATACTTTAGTATTTTGTTCTTATTTTTGTATTTTTATACCACTTTATTCATACATTGTTATTATTCAGATTATGTTCAGTATTGAACCTTATGGCCTTTCAGTTTATGTTTCTACATTTATATTCATCTATTATGCAGTGTGCAGGTACAGATATCCATCATGGGTTATCTTGTGGTCCTTTGGGGTCATGAGCACCATGTAGAATTCTAGTTTAGAAAATCGGGGCATTACAAACTTGGTATCATTGCCTAAGGTTCAATAGTGTCCTAGGAAATTTGAAAGCTGCATCTAGTAGAGTCTTGTACATGGGTATGTTGCGCGCCATACTTATGTGCAGGAGGCTATAAGATGTTTTTGGAACAGTTTCCCTTCTTTTAGTATTCATTCGTGCCAATGAGCATAATCTCAAGTCAATCTCTCAATCTAATCCATTTCTCTATTTCTTCTATAGAACATGCCTGCTAAAAGAAGAAATAGGAATCAGTCAGCCCCTCAGCTAAAAGAACCTTTGAGCGATCTTATTTCTCATGTAGAGTTCAGGTCCCATTCACCACTCTTGCTCAATCAGTTGCTTCCCAGAATGAATGACTAGCTATCATTCTGGCCAACGTAGTGGCCAATTTAGCTGGATTTAGAATTCAGGAATTCACCCGAATGAATCCTTCAACCTTTCTCAGGTCTAAGATAGATGAGGACCCTTAGGAATTCCTAGATCAGGTTTAAAAAGTGACAGATATCATGGGAGTGACTAATGTTGAGAGTGTTGAGTTAGCCATGTATCAGTTGTAGGATGTGGCTCATACTTGTTATAAATAGTGGAAGTCAGAAAGGTTAGATGATGCAAGTTTTATAGAGTGGGAGGAGTTTACCTCTGCTTTCCTTAATAGATTCTTTCTGCTAGATCTTAGAGAAGCTAAGGTGTTAGAGTTCATCAACCTCAGGTAGGGAAATATGTGGTGAAAGAGTATTCTCTTAAGTTTACTCAGTTAGCCAGATATGACCCTCATGTGGTTGCAGATAGCAGAGCTAAGATGAGTAAGATTGTCACAGGGGAGAATAATAGTGTAGTCAATGACTGCAGGTCTGCAATGTTAAATAGTGATATGACTTTTGCCAGGCTTATGACTCATGCTTAGTATATAAAAAAGCAGAAGATTAGGATGAGGGAGACATAGATAAGAGAGCAAGGACGGGTAGTTTCAACTTTGCTCAACCCAAGTCACAGGGTGGTAACCATTCTAACCATTGTCAGAAGTTTTCAGTCCCAGCTCCATCCTCAGCTAGTGCACCAGTACCTCAGTCCAGGAATGACCGTCATGATAGGGAGCTAGGCTCTGAGGCCCAGGGTAGTGAGAACAAGAGTCTTACCTATCCACTTTTCAAAAAGTCTGGTAGGAATCACCTAGGTGGATGTAGGGTAGACAGTGATATATGCTTTGGGTATGGCAATCCAGGACACAGGATGCGAGAGTGTAGAGTTCTACCATAGAGGGGTAAAGATTTACATCAGTAGGGGGACCAAGAGTGGTCAGTGTCAGAATAGACTTTATGCACTCCAGACCCATCATGATCCAAAAAGTTTCCCTAAACTAGATTCGGGTACGTTACAAGTCTTTTATGTTTATAGTATGCATTATTAGATCTCTTTGTCTCTTTGAGCTTATGTTTCAGCACGAGTTAGCTAGTAAAGTCAGCAAGTCAATTTAGCAATCAAGCAGTCAGATTGGTTTAATCTATTTTCTCGTCCTTGCATCTATTCATGCTATCCAAAGTCTCAGGGAATGTAACTATTCCAATGTAGAACCTCCTATTAATTGCAAGTTCAGTTCAGTTTATGCATCATGCATTAGTTCTAGATTATCGAGGTTCTGTTATAATCTAGTTCATAGATGTCTTGTGCATCTCCTCAGTGTCTCATCAAGGTGAGTGTTCTTAAAGGTACATAGTGTCCCATGGAGGAGATACCCCATAAACCCTTAACGCTCTCATGTCATAAATCATTCAGTTTCTCTTCGCATAACAAATTTAGTTTAGAGTATAGGGTACTCATAAGTTGACCCTTAAAATCCCAACCTCAGCCTAAGCCATGTATTCTGGCACTCAGTACAGTTCATGTTGTTTTGTTCATATGTCCCGTATTGGACTTAGTTATGTTGACATGTTTTTGCACATGCATGTTTAGTAAACGATCTTAGACTCATTAGCATTCCCGTGTAGGGTAACAGTTCTCTTTAAACTTATTCTATTCCTTATTTAGGATTACATCATAAACTTGATATCAAGTACCATTTCATATTTAGTCATGCATACATGTGCCAGTTCAGTTATATAATCATGCATTAGATATGCATTCTCATTGCGAGAACTTCAGTTATTAGAAACCTCAGCCATGCATTCACGAATCAGTCTGATGCATGTTCAGTATGATATATTCAGTTTATCAGTCACGTCAGTTAGGAGATTATTTTTCAGTTATTCATATTCAGTTCATGTTTGGTCTATCATTCCTCCGCTCTAAGTCAGTCTCATTCGAGGATGAATGTTTCCAAGAGGGAGATATTATAATACCCTGAGATTCTCAAATAACAGTAGAACCATGGTTCGAGCTCATGAGAAATAAATTCTAGTGATTTGGCAGTTTTATTATCAAGGTTGATGTGTATTAAGGTCTCAAATACGTCCTAGCTATTAGATGACTCAAAACATTTCTTACCAATTTAATTCTTGGGAAGGATATTGCCAAAGTCAATTTTAAATAAGCATATCTCTCATTATACTATGAATTTTTAAGCTCATGACCCACTAACATATATATAATTGAATTAGCTTTCCAAACATGCTGATTTTGCCTAAATCCGATATCTGAGCAAAGAGTTATGCCCAATTTACTCCAGCATGTCAGCTTAAAAACTGAGTGACGAAATTGCTGATGACTTATCATAATTTAGACGACATTTCTGATAACCTATCACATTTATAATGACATTATTGATGAATTACCAGCAATATCGTCAGACTTAGGCACAATGTCAAAAATTCCAGCTCCCAGGTGACGACCTGGGATAACGGGCTATCACAGATCTGATGGCTCATCATCCCATGTCGTCAGCTGATAATTTCAGCAATTGGAAGGTAATTTCATAGGGGTATTTTGGTATTTTTTCCTCTCCCAAAACCTTACCCCATGACATAAAATACTGAAAACACGTATTTAGCTATTGTTTTTTAGTTTTAAAAGGTCTTAACCCTCTTTGTTCCCAAGAACAAACTTAGGGTTTCTTCTCAATTTACTTCAAGATCTCATCACACTCTCCACAAGATATTCAAGATTTAAGATTCTCAATCCAAGGACATTCAAGAAAGGTTAATCTTCTTTTAAGATTCAATCACTAAGGTATGTGTAGTGTTCATCCACGAATTCCTTTCATCCGTGGAGTTCAAGAACCCTCTTTTAATCTATGATTCATCAAGTTATGTTGTGGGTTGATTATGTTTGTGTGATTGATTGTTATAAAACTCCCAAATTAGAATCTTTATGTGATTTTATGAAAGTAAGATGACATGCAAATTGAAATATATGAATTTTTGGTGGTTTAAATCATTAAGGTGATGAATATGCCTATGCAACAAGGTGTGCATATAAGGTGTTTGATAAAAGACCTATAAGACTAGAAATCATGTATTAAAGCTAAATAGAACTTAAATGAATAGATCATTCTCTATTCCTTACGTCATAACACAAATTCCATGCTAATTGTTGTGTATTGTTGCTGTGATAGGGAATGCCCATGAAATTTAAGTTATGCAATTATTTACATGTTATACGCATTCCTTTTCATGTATATGGTGTTGAGAAACATGTGTAGTATGAAATTCCCTACTTATGGTATTATTAATTGTAGATGTTATTTCTATGATCAAGAAGTGTCATGTATGTCAGTTTCTTTCCATCGATTCTTGGGGGTACTTGTACCCAAAAAATATGGATATGTGCTTAGAGCCACATCATGTTTGACGATACTCTTAGTCAAGCCATGATTGAAAGAACTCAGTTAACCATATGACTCAGGAAATCTTAGAAATCTCAGTAGTTCAGTAAACTCAGTGATTTTAGTATTCCAAGTAAAAATCTCAGTAACTACAGTACTCTCAGTCAGTCCTAAGACATCAATACATTCCATCAGTCAATAGAACTCAGTAAACTCTGTTTAGCTCCGCTAAATAATACCACTAGTATTAATTCATCTAATCAATTCAGCTCAATTAATTAGTTCAGTGTCTTTCAGATGGGAGTAGGATTCAACATCGAGCGAGCCTTGGGATGGGAACTCACCCGCTAGAATAGGACTAAGATCCCTAGAAGCAATGCCTAAGTTCCAGAACTATGTAGCCAGTGTAGGTACAAGATGTGACCCGTTAGATAGGACTTACATACTCAAGGATTACCCATTAGCACATTTAAATGTATAGAACTAATCACAGGGGTCACCCGCTAGATTAGGACTGACTCCAGAGCAATTTTCTTTACCAGTGGCACAGTACTAACACCCTTTCAACTGGGGTTATAGGTTGGACTCTAGACTAGCTAAAAAGGGACATGTCCGTTAGATGAATACATCCCACAGTTTCAGTTATGAAATTAGGACTATCAAAAATTGTCAACTCAGTCTCAGTAAAAGAACTCAGATAGTTCCTCAGATTTTAGGACTGTCAGATACAGTCAATCCTTATCATTATAAATAGACTTCATGATCACCTATTAGATAGGACTGATCTCAACTATGGTCAATCAGTATCAGTATCATATGATTTAGAGATCACACACTAGGTAGGACTGATCTCAGACTAAGTCAAATCATCATTATTATCATTATACTTAGAGATCACCCGTTAGACAGGACTGATCTCAGATTTAGTTACTCTATACAGAACTGAACTCAGATAGTTCCATCAGAACTTACACTATCAAATACAGTCGCTCAGTATAGTTACATCAGTTATACCGATCATCATAGTCATATCAGTTATATCAGTCATCATAACTTACGTTATCAGTATTTAGTTTTGGGACTGTTAGACACAATTAATAAGACCCGTTCTTCATAATTCAAACTATCAGAAATAGTCTTTCATCTATACAGTAATGCAGTATCAGTTCCTCACTTAGTAGTGACTTACATATTAATATTAGTGAACTAGTTATTCAGTATCTCAGTATCAGTATACTCTTGTTCTCAGCATTCTAACTCAGTAGTAGTATCACTACGAGTTCTGTTATAGTTATTTATGCATGTATGTATTCTCACATTTATATCAGTCAGCATTGTTCATGCATTAAACCCTTTGCATTTAGCCTACCTCACTCGTATACTCAGTATATTTAGTCGTACTCACACATTCATACTATGGTGTTTTATTTTACGCCATAGGTTCAGAGGCACGAGTTCCAGAGTAGTAGTAGCATTGTAAATTTCAGCAGTCTGAGTTAGCAGTGAGTCCTTATTCTCCGAGGACATGATTACTGCTTTATTACTTCAGTATTTTATTATGGCTTTCAATAGTTGGGAGTTAGTAGTAGACATGTTCCTTCCACTCCCTACTTCAGACAGTTAAAGGATTTCAGACTAGATTATAGACTAGATTTCAGATTTGATTCACACTTCAGTATCGGTCTTGTTTTGGTATTGTGATACCAATTTATTCATACATTGTTATTATTTAGATTATGTTCATTATTGAACCTTATGGCCTTTTAGTTCATGCTTCCACATTTATATTCATATATTATGCAGTGTACAAGTACAGATATCAGTCATGGGTTAGCTTGTGGTCCTTCGGGATCATGAGCACCGTATAGCACTCCGGTTTAGAAAATTGGGGCAATACAAATACCCTCAATATTTGATTTCAAAACCACCATTTTTAAGTTGGAATAATTATTTAAAATATGTGATATTTTTAGCTAATAATGAGGGAAGAGGTACATGCCTTATACAAAAAGATTCACAGAAGAACTTGACACCTCTTTTGCCTCTAGATGAACTTGCTTCAAACCCGAGCCTCCAATCTTGTTGAAGAAGTTTTGAGAGTGTATTGGGTATGTTTGATCCACCAAATGAGTGTTAATAGAGTCTATAGTAAGCTATACAGTGAGGGGACTTAAGGGTTTTTCGGTGGGAAATATCCATATAGCCCTTGACTTAAAAGATAAATAGTGGCTCCTTGGAGGGTACGACTCACATGACTCAATCATACCCTAGGCTACGAGTAGTACCCTAACTCCTACCTTAGGCCTCATCAAGGAACAGTACACTGACCAAGGTATGACTACATACTCATGACTTATATCTAAGGTATGAATGGTACCAAAAACCCTATCCCCAAATTGTACCTAAGATAGTTTCAACTAGGTCAACTCAACACTCCATATGACTAGGTATTGTACGACTTGTACCCTAATATATGACCAGGGGAAGGCCATGTCATATATTTTATAGTGTGTAACCCCTACCACACTGCCTACTATACGATACGAGGTCACTAAGTCATATCCAAAGGTATGACTAGTACCCTGAAGTCGTACCTAGTCCAGAAGCTTCAATTAAAGAAATTGTCTAAGGGTTTAAAGCCTAGTTGTTTCACTCTCACTACCTACCATTGAAGAATACTCTAGATGATGGCTAGTTGTATCAATATCTCCAGGCAATATTAGTCTGTTAATATGCTTAGAAGATATAAAGGCCCCCTCAAACTTGGTCACACCTGAAGATGTTAAACGTTATGCTTTATATTATGGAATGAAGTTGGATTCATCTAAAATAAACCCAATATAAACTGTGTGTAGAGCCTCAACCCTATTATCAACATCCAAAAATGCTGACACTCCTTCTATATTACAAAGTCTCCATATCAAGCAAAGGAAAGGAATAGTGGCAAACTCATGGAGCCATCTCGTGAATCTTATCTAGGATCTACCTAGAGAATACTATGTCATATCCAGCTATAAGTCTGGCAACCAACACAACCCGATCCCATGTGAGCATATTTTTAGCAGCTGTTAGACTCAACTAGTACCTCATAATGGTCCACCAATACTTTATTGTAAATCTCTGTGAGAACTTCCTTATCTCTACTTCCCATAGATATATGTGACATCAATACCAAGCTTATCTATATATTAGGATAACCATCTCACAAAATCTCTCCTCTTCTCTCTTTCGATTGTATCTCTTATAGTCCCCCTACTCCTTATATCCCAAAATCTAAAATCAAATACCTCTGTGGTATCCTATCTTATAAAATCTGACCTAAACAAAATTCTATGAATGTTCTCCATAAATATATTAACTCTAACCTCTCCACCAAGTGTATGAGTCAATATGGGCTACTCCTACACAATATGCCCAGCCGGTGTGATCAAATCCCTAGATGTGTCTTAGGTTGTATAAAACTCTTGTACTATCTCAAGGTAGTACGATCCTGATCGCTCGCCCATCCAAAAAAAGACCAAATCTATCAAAGGGAGGATTCAAGGCATGAACCTCTACAAATGTGGAGAGCCTAATACGAGGTTTTTAAGTATACTCTTCTATGGTCTACCCAAATTAATAATAGCACAATCTGTATTATAGATGTTCTATATGTATACCACACACCATTTTTGAATGTCTTGGGTAGTTGGTATGACAGAAGTGTGTGTAAAATTTTGAGCATCAGGAACGGAAGCACAACACAAGGTTTGTTCCAATAAAACTCAACCCCAAATATTATTAGGAAATCCCAACTATGTTGTAAATTTTATATTCCTGGTATTAGATAGGTTTTTATACTTCACTATCATCATCATAAGAATAGTTCAGTCATGTGGGGATAGTTAAAATTAATCAAGGTACTAATGTAGGATGTATTTATGGATTCTAGCATTGTTATTCTAGCTTATTTAGCCTTGTTTTGACGATGCTTCATGTGCTATATATGTTGATAATGATATAAATAAGCATATAAGTATCCAATTATGTGTTTACAATGTTTAATGGTGTTTTCAAATGAATTTTTATTCAAATTGTTCATTTAGAGTTCAACCAAGAAAACTAGTGTGACTAGCTTTAGCTAGGTGTTTGTCTAGTCTATCGTGTTGGGTTCTAATGTGTTTAATGAGTTCCTAAGGTTTTTATTGTGTATTTATACGTGAAAAAACTTGGTTTCAAATCAAGTGTAAATAACTCAAAAAGGGTCGAATGGCTTAACGAAAGCACAATACACACCTTGGACTCAATTTGGAAACCTGGAATGTCCAGGGCAAGTGTGGGTGAGTGGAAAGATCTTTGGGAATTTTCTACATACCAAAATACTCATAAGCCACCCTAAATAGTGTACCATTGCGATAGGGCTCCGTCACGTCCCTTACTTAAGTCAAATGACCCTCGCGACGTGACCCTATTTCAAATACAGGGAAAAGTGCAGATTTTGAATCCTACATGACTTGGGACTTGTTCTTTACGATAAATACATGTTTATACTCATTATTATTGACTTTTGGACGTCTTGGAGCATCAAGAAGGATGCAAAAACTTAATAATTTAGGTTTTCATCAATTTAATTTAGTTCATTCATGTTTTTAGTCGTTAATTACAACCTTGTGGTTACGATTATAACTATGAGTGGCTAAACACCCTCTTTCAGGGGTTGAAACCTACAACATGATTATTATTGTTATAGATTAAGTTTGTTTGCTTTGCTTATCAATATTGGTTTTTTGCTTATTCTTGTTTTAACTACTTTAAGGATTCGCGACCCTTAGAATACATCCATTGTCAACCTTGTGAACTCGAGAGAGGGAATAGGGCAATAGAATATGGGAATAAGTAGAGTATGGTTCTTGATTATTTATAAACTAATAAACTTGAATTATTATCTAGGACAAGGATGTACTTAGATACCTTACTTGATTCATATGTAGGTTGATACTTGTAAAGAGCTTAAGTGAGTTATTACATCCTCGCTCAACGATGTAGGTGTAAGGTCCAACATAGAAAATAGATTAGAGGTTGGGAAATCATAATTACGTAAAAAACCTTACGAATCAAAAACCATAATAATCAAGTTAACGAATGAAATTCAATAGCATAATATGATTTTTCATAGTGTTTCAACCCTGGGTTTCTCTTATTGATTGTCTGAAGACCTTTACTTTCCACATTGTTTAGTTTTAATTTACAATTTCCAGACTCTTTATTTGGTTACTCTCGCATCAATTGAATCTACATTTTTAACTGAAATCAAATCATTGCCAAATCTAGTCTCCGTGGGATCGATAACTCATCTTTCTTGAAGGCCACTATATTACTTGGTAGACCACGTGCACTTGCATGAGCGCTTGGGCACCGTTAGGTACTATTAAGATCAAATTTTACTATGGTCTTATGATTTACAAAATTACAAAATATTTTATTCAAAATAGAATATTTATAAGGAATAGACTGCAAAACACCCAAAACTATTTTGCGAAAGATGTTTAAGATTTTTATTAAACAGAATTTTATAAACGGAGAAAATAATTCTCTCCTAGATTTTTAACAAAAATTTTCTACAAGGAAATAATGAGACCTAGAATGCCAGGAATAAGGATGAAGCCTCAATTTTAAGTTTTTTAAACTAGAAGAGAAAATTAAAAGACCCTTCAACAATGTAGATAAAAAATAAAAAAATAGATATTCAATCATAGCAGAATTTCCATCTTTGCCAAAAAACTACCATTCCCTTACCATTAAAAGAATTCATAATCAGCCTACCTAAATTGCAATAGCTTAAAAAAATTTAAAAGAAAATTCCTCCTCATCATCTAGTAAAAATATTTCTATCAAAATAAAAGATAGTTACGTGATGAAACCACCAAAGTCATACTCAGAATCCCCAGCTACCCTGCAAAAGAAAGAAGAATAGATTATTCCTGATATAAAGCAATTTGAGATATTGGTTTAGAGTTATTGCCAATAATGGCAATTGATAAAAGTTTGAATGTTTTTGACTACCAAAATTATAAAAACATTGTTCTAGAAATTGAGATTATTCGAGTCAGGTGATCCCATACAAATTCAAACGTATTGCAAGTTTATTTTAATGATACCGATTCACTACAAATTGAGCATAAATTATCACATATATGTGTGATCCCAATAGTATTCAATATTCAATGAATACAATTAAAAAGATATTAAGGACTTTTTCATGGTATGTAGATCATATCCGCACACTCATTCTTCTATCAAGACCTCATCTACCTCTGACATATAACTAGTATGATTATATTTATGCTAGTATAATATTATGTATGTCAAGCCAACACTCACATTTGGTTGATTAAATATTCAGATCAGATGAAATCTGTAGTAATTCTCCAGTGGATCTATGATTCGTGTAGATAATTTGGAGGATATAAGCATGTATTATCAGCATATTTAAGAAGTAATTTGAATAGTTTTAGGCAATTCAGAATATCTCAACACTACCAAAAAATATTAAATAGTGTAAACTTTTATTGCAAAAGGAAATTCATATATTTTTATTGGTCCTTTGATATTCATTAGAATGAGAGGATCAAACATTTAAAAAAGACCATAAAAATTAAAGGACAACATAGAATAGAAAAATAACGACAAATTCATCCTCACGGAAGGAATCACACCTTTTGAAAGATGAATTAAAATGAAGAATAAAAAATGCCATATAAAGTCTAGATAATGAGACCGAATCAAAGCAGGTAATTGAGTTATTAGATATCGTGTCTTCACATGCCCGTGAACACAACAATAGTGACATGATGGATCCGTAAGGGATAGAGGAGACATACCTCCTCAACTAAAAGAAAGGTGTTAGAAAACCTTCAAAATTTAAGAAGCTACTATATTAAATAGTGGACCCCACATAATAAACTATGAAGACTAGAAGACAAATGTCCCAAATCTTCAAGGAATAAATGGCCAAAATCTTCTCAAAATCATCAAAAGACACATATTCAAGATAATGATTAAAAGGTTTTATAAATCAACTATTCACAGACACATGCGAAACAAATATGTAGCCATCAGCTGCTCCTAGATAGGTTTAGAAGAAATAGCATTTATTACTACCTGGTCAGATGCAATACTATGCATGAATACAAACGTAAAATAGATTACATATTAGTCAGAACTTTTGAGGCCTATTTTAGTCTTTCAACTTGTATCAGTAGAGTGCATTTAGATATACCACTACTATTTTCTCCTATTTCCATTTTTGCCACCTTTCCTCTACATATACTCTCTATTGCCTTAATAAATCAAAAGGTTTTTGCGTGTATAAATTTTTCTACTCTACTCTATAATTTTACTCTATTTTCCTTTTCTTTAACTTTGTTTTTCACTTTGTTGTTTTAAAGTTAGTTTTCAAGCTTTAAGTACTTTAAAGGTTTAAAATAATCTTACTATTAATTTAAATTGTGTTGCTCCCTTTTTCCCAATCTATCCCCTTAATGTTATCAATGCTAAGTTTCCCGAGAGGGGATATGGGCATGGGTATGGGCAACTAAGTCATTATGCTAACCTTGAGCCAATTGAAATTATTAAGCCTGGAATTTTTGTTCGATTAGCTCTAAGTATATGGTGTAATAAATATATGGAACAAGAGGCCATTCTGGTTGCCAATCAAATAGGAATAAAATAAAAGAATGTTAGAAGAAGAAAATAATTAAATACTACACAAAAATAATAATTATTGAGGAGTAACATATAAAGTAGATATTGTCCAAAAGATAGTGTTATATGTAACATCTGCATAAATATAATGAATTTATCTACCAAATCAAAACTTAAAAATTTGTGTTAATATTTTTCCTACCTCTAATAAAATAGCTAAAATAGAAAGTGAATTATAAAGTTTAAATACTCCAAAACAAAGTTTTAATAGAGTCTATAAAATTAAATACTTTGATTTTGTCAAAAATTATAATATTAAAACATCTGAATCTACTGTTTCCATTAATAAGAATATTAAGCTTATTAAATTATAAAGTAGTTGAAAATTGTCACGACCCAAACCAGGACCTGGCCGTGATAGGTATCTCAAGCCCATTAAGGACCAGAGACCACCTCCTTTTCTTAATCAACCAAAACACAATATAATATAACATCAAAATTCCAAACGTAAAACAAGATAGATAAGTATGACTAAGAAGAAACCTTTTATTATAATCAACTTGGGGACTCCATTGTAACCTACAAAGGAGAAATTTTGCAATTTATTAAATGAATTAGTTTTAAATATAATAGCCAAACCAAATGATAATTCATATTCAAAAACCAATTATGCAAGTGGGTCAAGGTTATTATCAATTTCCATACCAAAATCAATTATTTGGGTAATCCATTGTATCCCTAAAGTCATTCACCATTCCATGTTCCCTAATTAGTGTTCAAAATAATAACTAATGCATACTAAATCAATACAAACCATGGAAAAACATTTAAACAATTTTGGAGGGTGTTACATTGATATTAACAGGTATAGAAAACATTATAAGTTTCTTCACAAAGTAGTTAAACAATTATATATATTAGGTTTAGATGTTCCTATATGGCTACTCATAAAAGTAATAGGTTATTAAACTTTGATGATAGTTGTTAGTTTTATTAAAGTAACATCGACAACTACCAAGTATACTTTAAATGTTGTCCTTAATTTTCAATAGATATTAATTATCAAAATATTATGATAAATTATCATTAAATGTTAAAATGAAAAACTTGAATAGTAGGGTAAATACAAGAGAAATAGCCATAATATATAGAGTATATTATAGATTGATGAAAACTACCTTACCTCCAAAGGCTAAAATAGTAAGTAACAAAGAAGTTACCGATCCTCAAAACCTGGTCCCGAGATATCACACGATGCTCAATACTATTAGTAGCCTTAAGCTAACCCTATTTGCCAGGTACTAAGTCTGAATCTTATCATAAACAAATCATAGACATAAAAGTCATACTCAATGCAAAAATTTGAAAGTCTGAATCAAATCTAGAAGTCTGACAAGCCTCTACTACTAATAACTAGAGAGTCACTAGGACAGGCCCCCAGCTAACTCAAATTGTTTGAAAAGAAATATTGAATCATATAGACTAATAAGCTGCAAAATCTAAATAAATAAGTCCCCAAACTATGACAACCTACCAACTATCATAAGTAAATGGAGATGCTCGAACTACTCACGCTGCTGATACTGAGCACCTGAACCTATATTAGGAGACAATGTAGCACATAGGCGTATATGTAGATTAGTACTTTGAGGATGCATTGAGTATATGGGGGTGAAATGCATAAGTAAAATATCATCTCATCATCATCATTATTAAAATAATGCATGCTAAATGTAAATGACTCACATAAGCTGGAATATCTGAAAAATTGAAATATTGAAATGTGAAATACTAAAATCTATAATCTGGATTCCAACGTCTTCTTCCCCTAAGGGAAAAACCTCATGATGGGTTAGGTGTCATACTCTTGCCAAAGAGTATAACCTGAGCTAAGTGATCGTGTCTGTAACTGTCATCCACATAGAAGTGGGAATAATCTGATAATCTATACCTATGTTTGCTATGTAGTTCTGTGGAAGATAGGGCACGCTAATTCCACACTTCCTACTTGGTGCTAAATACTACTCTCTTTAAACTGCACTTATTCTGTTGGAAATTCACTTTAAAACTAGCAAAGGTTTTATTCTGAAACCAATTATGCATTTATCTGATTAAATATATAAATAAAGTTGTTCTAAATTCTGTAATCGGTAATAAATCTATAAAGTGTATTCTAGATCTTATCTAAGGACCAAAAGATCAAAGCATTACAATAAATCTGAAATTAATCGGATCATAAATTGCTTAAAGCATCATCTTTCTTGAAATATCAATATATAAACTTGGGCTTAGTAACCCATGAATCAATCTCATGTTAAAACATCATAATAATTATGCTTGGTAATGAAAACAATGATAATTCATCTCAAAATCTGCAAATTTACTGCAATAGGCATGCAAATATAAAAATAGACATGCAATTCAACTTCAAAATCTCTCAAAAACTCATAATCTTGTAAATAGCAATAATAGGTATGAACCCTAATTCAAATCTCATGTAATTTCATATAAATTCATGTAAATTTGTAATTGAAAACTAATTTCGGGAACAAGGATTAAAGAGGATCCTTGTTCATAAACCCCACATACGTTAATTGATGATAAGCTAAAGAAACTTGAATTTTAGATTCCTACTTGAGTTCTTGAAGGTGAATTCTTAATTATCTTGTCTTGGGAATCCTCAATCTAGAGCTCTCTTGGAGAAATAATGATGGAATTTGATTTCTTGGATAAGAAGCTTTGAACTCTAGGGTTTTTCTTTGAGATAAAATTAATGAAAATAAGCATAATAGGCTTAGAATGGGTTTAATTCTTTGTTTTGGATGAATAGTGGGCTTGGGGATTGACTAAAATACCTTTTTAAACTTGTAATTGAAAGTAGAAATGCAATAGTTTTCCTAATTGGCAGGCCACCACGATGCACCGCTATCGTGGTGGCTCACTGGAAAATGAGGAATAAGAACTGGAAGATCTCTGGGACACGCCACCATCGCGGTGCTCTATAGAAATGCCATTAGGCCACCAACGAGATATGGTACAATCATGTTGGCCCACTGGAAAATTGCCAAATAAGAAATTAGACCTCTCCGCGATGTGGGGCTATCGCGGAGGTCCACTAAAATTTAACAATTGGGCTTTTAACCATCTCCGCGATGCGGTGAGTGCCCAGGTGGCACATGGCTTCACTAAAATCGCCATAACTTCTCAATTACATATCAGATTTAGGCGAATTTGGTATCGATGGAAAGCTTATTCAATTTCCTACGTAATGGAGAGTCTAAATCTGAAAAATTATACATGAAATAAATGCTATTCCATTTTGAAGCTCACCCTTAACATTTTAGGAATGAATTTAAGTTTGGAAAAAGTACAGGGTATTACAATAGCTCTCCCTTAGGAACATTCATCTTCGAATGTGGCTAGTTAAGCTGAGAATACTGAGGAATCTGAGGCTATAAGCTATCATGCACAACTGATAAATTTGTATGACTGACTCTAAAATATATTGAGCTACTAAACTGATCTATGAGTGCATGAGGTGGCATAAAATAATTATATAGCTGAAACTGAAACTGGAAATGAACTAAATATTACCTTCGGCTGAATCTAAGTTTGTGGAGAAGAAGTGGGGATACTTGGTACGCATGTCTGCTTCTGCTTCCTATGTAACACCCTCAATGGACTGAGTTTACCATAAAACTTTGACCAATGGAACTTCTTTGTTCCTTAATCTATGGATTTGATGATCAAGAATCTCTACTGGGACTTCTTCGTATGAAAGGCTATTCTAAATATCTATACTTTCAAGAGGGACTATAATGGATGAATCGTCCATGCACTTAATTAAAAAGGACACATGGAACACTGGGTGAACTGAGGATAAATTTGCGGGTAGCTCAATCTCATCTTCCATCTTCCCAACACGACTCAAAATCTAGAAGGGGCCTATATATCGGGGACTAAGCTTCCCTTTTTTGTGAAATCTCTTTACCCCCTTCATGGGTGAATCTTTTAAATACACAAGATCATCAACCTCAAACTCATAATCTCTTCTTCTTACATCTGCATAAGATTTCTAAACACTCTGGGCTTCTTTTAATCTCTCTCTAATCAACTTGACTTTCTCCATGGACTCAAACACTATGTTTGGCCTAATCAAAAAGGCCTTATCCACTTTGAACCAACCAACTGGCTATCGACATCACCGCTCATAAAGAGCCTTAAATAGATCCATCTAAATACTAGCATGATAACTGTTATTATAAGTGAACTCAATCAACGGCAAATAGTCATCCCAACTACCTTTGAAATCAAGAACACATGCCCTCAATATTTTCTCTAGGGTCTGAATGGTCCTCTCTGCCTGACCATTTGTCTATGGATAAAATACTGAACTAAGGTAAACTTGGGTACCAAGACCCTTCTGAAAGGCTTTCCAAAACTGAGAGATAAACTGTGTACCCCTATCGGAGATGATAGATAAAAGAACCCCATGCAATCTAACTAACTCTCTGATGTACAACTTAGCATAATCTTCAACTGTGTAAGATGTGTGAACTAGCAAGAAATGCACTGACTTAGTCAATTTGTCTATAATGACCCAAATCGAATCATACTAACGAAGCAAATGGGTTAATCTAGTCACAAAGTCCATATTCACCTCTTCCCACTTCCAAGTGGGGATACCAAACTCTTGCAACGTATCATCATTCTTTGGTACTCTACCTTAACCTGTTGACAAGTTGTGCACTTTTCTACAAAAATTGCTATATCTCTCTTTATACCACTCCACCAATAGATTTTCCACAGGTCACGGTATATCTTGGTGGCTCCTGGATTATGGTATACCATGCACCATGCGTTTCCACCATAATAAGTGGCCTCAAATCATCAACACATGGAACAAACAATCTACTCTAGTATCTCAAAACACCATCTCCCCCTTGGGAAAAAACCTCTACCTTTTGGTATTTAACTGACTTCTTCAGTTTGACCAAACTAGGATCCTTATATTGCTTCTCTTTCACTTTCGAAATCAAAGAAAATTCGAAACTACTCTGAACCCAAACATTCTCTTCAACTGAATCAACCAATATTAAACCTAACCTAGCTAACCAATGAACTTCTCAAACTAACTCTTTCTTATTATTCTCCATATGAGCAAAACTTCCCATAGACAATCTACTAAGGGTGTCTGCCACTACATTGGCCTTGCCTGGACGATACAACACACTCATATCATAATTTTTCAATAGTTCTAACCACCTTCTCTGATGAAGATTTAACTCCATCTAGATAAACACATACTGCAAGCTTTTATGATCCATAAAAACTTCAACATGCACCCCATACAAATAATGTCGCCAAATTTTCAAAGAAAACACAACAACAGCTAACTCAAGATCATGGGTCGGGTAGTTCTTTTCATGAGGCTTAAGCTATCTAGAGGCATAGGCTATGAACAACTCTTTATATCAAAACACAACCCAAACTAGCACTAGAGGCATCACAATACACAGCAAAATCATCTGTACCATCACTTAATGCCAGAATTAGGGCTGAAGTGAGTCGAGTCTTCAACTCCTGAAAACTCTTCTCACATGAAACTGACCACTGAAACTTAACTTTCATCTAGGTCAATCTAGACATAGGAGATTCAATAGATGATACACCCTCAACAAAATGTTTGTAATAGCCGGCTAAACCTAAGAAACTCCTAATGTCTAATGGAGAGATAGGTTTAGGCTAATTTTTTACTGCTTCTATCTTTTGGAGATCGACTCAAATACCCTCACTGGAAATAATATGACCAAGGAAAGATACTGACTTTAGCCAAAATTCACATTTACTTAATTTGGCGAACAACTAGTGATTTCTAAGAGTTTGCAACACAATTCTAATATGGTCTGCGTGGTCATTCTCACTACGAGAGTAGAAAAGAACATCATTGATAATGACTATGAGAAACATGTCTAGATACTATTTAAACACTATGTTCATCAAATTCATGAAGGTTACTGGGGCATTTATTAGCCCGAAGGACATGACTAGAACTCAAAATGACCATAACAGGTTCTAAAAGCTGTCTTTAGAACATCATATTCCCTTACTCTAAGTTGATGATAGCTGGATCTAAGGTCTATCTTTGAGAAATAACTTTCACCTTAGAGTTGATCAAATAAGTCATCAATTCTAGGAAGAGGATATTTGTTTTTTACTATAACTTTATTTAGCTGGTGATAGCCAATAGACTTACGCAAAGAATCATCTTCCTTCCACACGAATAGGACAAGAGTGCCCCATAGAGAAATACTGGGCCTTATGAAGCCTTTATCTAAAAGATCTTTATGTTTTTCTTTTTACTCATTAAGCTCGGCGGGAGACATATGATAAGAAGGTGTAGAAATGGGCAGAGTATCTAGTAGAAGATGAATACCAAATTCTATTTCCTTATCGGAAGGTACCCTTGGAAAATCTTTGGGAAAGACATCAGGAAACTCATTGACTACACTAACTAACTG
The DNA here is from genome assembly GCF_002878395.1 of Capsicum annuum. Taxonomy (NCBI): domain Eukaryota; kingdom Viridiplantae; phylum Streptophyta; class Magnoliopsida; order Solanales; family Solanaceae; genus Capsicum; species Capsicum annuum. Next base: position 70,771,871 of record NC_061116.1, read on the forward strand.
AACTGTGGGAGTCTCAGACTTAGTATCTTTGACTCAGACTAGATGATAGATGCATCTTTTGGAAATAAACTTTTTGGCTTTAAGATAAGATATGAAATGACTTTTTGGAGATACTTAACTTCTTCTCCACTCAAAGGCTAGCTCATCTGGAAACTGAAACTTCACCACTCGGGTATGACAATATATAGAAGCATAAAATGAATAAAGCTAATCCATACCAAGAATACGGTCAAAGTCAACCATATCTAACTATATTAAGTCTACTAACATTATTTAATAAACGACAATGATAGGATACTTTCTATAGATCTATTTAGGAATAATTGACTCACCCACTGGGGTAGAAACCAAGAAAGGGTTAGGGATTTTTTTAGGGCTTATTTCAAAATTCACTTCAACTAATAGGGTCACATAAGAGAAGCTCGACCCGGGTTCTAACAGCATATAAACATCATGATAAAAGACACGAAGCATACCAGTAACAACATCTGGCAAATCCTTCTGCTCTTGACGGAATAGTAAAGCATAAAACCAATTCTAGTGTTGGCTGCCATCGGTACTAGATAGTGCACCTGAGGAGGGACTGGGCGACCTAAAGGAGCTGGTGCAATAGTAGCTTGAGTCTAGGGACGAACATCTCTTTTTCCCTGCTTAGAATGTGGACACTCTCTAATCCTATGACCTAACTTACCACAACCATAACAACCTTTTTGTCCAGCTAAACACTCACCGGGATAATTCATTCCATACTTAGTACATGGAGGATAGTTGGGCCTTCCACTCATACTATTCTAAGATATGGACATAGAAGACTTACCTCACTACTCCTTTCTATATCTTGGAGTGGGAGCACTATTTGAATATGGTGTTGGCATAGATGAACGATTCTAAAACTACGAATGATTTCCCCTATGAGACCTACCCTAGCCATAAGCCTTCTTATTTCCTCTCTTTTTTACTTTTAACTTCTCTGCCTCAATCTGCTGAGCATGAATTATCAATCTAGAAAGATTCATGTCTCCAATAAGGATGGCAGTCCTACACTCCTTGACTACCAAGCTAGACACTCCAGTAACAAACTTACTCACATTTTCCCTAGGATCAACCATCGTATCAAGGGCATACTTAGACAACTGATTGAACTTAAGTAAGTACTCTTTTACTTTCATCGAGCCCTACCTCAAGTTTACAATCTCCTATATCTTAGCCTCTCTTATTTGATGCAAAAATAACCTGTCTAGAAAAGTATCTTGAAATATCTGCCAACTCATAGAAGCTACATTCTCATCTCTACAATTCTTCCACATAACTACCAAATCATACAGTACATCCTTCAACCTATAGGATTCCAACTCTACACTTTCCTCTGTAGAAACATGCATAATATGGGTGATCTTCTTCACCTCATCTAAATAAAGTTGTGGATCCTCACATGCTTTTAACCCAAAGAACTCTGGTGAATTCATTCTCATGAAGCCTCTGATTATGGCTACTGCTAAATCAACATTCTTCTAAATTGGGACTGCAGCCTGATGGTTTCCCTGAACATTAACAGTCACTGCCTGGGCCAACGCCTGAAAGGTAGCTCAAAACTCAGCATGGGATACATTCTTAGTTAGAGGATCAGTGGGCTAGAGTGGTTGGTTATCATTTCTACGAGCGTTAGCTCGACAAGGAGGCATATTTAATTATCACGTAAGATCACGAGTTAAAAGTAGATAGAAATACTATAAGCACAATAGGTCATGAAAGAAAGAGATGATTTCCTAAGAATGGCCCGTAGCCTCTTGCTCACGAATATGGCGCACTTTACACCCATGATCAAGACTTTATATAACGTGGCTTGTCTAACTCCCTGGGACTCTTATAAACCTTTGGCCCTGATACCAAGTTTGTAATACCCCAAAACCTAGTCCCGAGACATCACACGATGCTCAAGACTATGAGTAGTCTTAAGCTAACCCTGTCTGCCTGTACTAAGTTTGAATCTCATCATAAAGGAAACATAGACATAAAAGTCACAAAAATACAGAAAATTAACTAAATATAGTATCTGAAAACCAAATACTATAAGTCTAAATCAAATCTAACAGTCTAAGAAGCCTTTACTACTAATAACTAGAGATTCATTGGGAAAAATTCCCAGCTAACTCAAACTGTCTGAAAAGAATTACTGAATCATATAGACTAATAAGCTGCAAAAACTGAATGAATAAGTCCCCAAACTGTGAGGACTCACCAAATGTCAGATGTAGATGGAGATGTTTGAACTACTCACACTACTGATACAGAGCACCTGAACGAACCTATATTATGAGATAATGTAGAACATAAACGTATATATGGATCAATACTTTGATGATGTACTAAGTGTATTGGGGTAAAATGCATAAGTAAAACATTATCTCATCATCATAATTTGTAAAACAATGCATGCTAAATGTAAATGACTTACATTAGCTAGAATATCTAAAATAATAAAATGTGTAATCATGAATAATAAATCATACTTTATAAATCTAGTGAGTCATAACATTTAGTTCTAAAAGTTGTACTAGTGTTCGACCTGTAATTCTATTATCTAAGTGTAAAAAGACTCACTTCTATATCTGAAATTTGAAAGTTGAAATCTGTAGCTAATATCTTCCCGTAAAGCATAATTTGAATAAATCTGTGAGCCTTTACACTTTGTTTTCTAAAAGTTTTTCTTTTATTCTTATCTAAAATCTGTAGTCTGTAGGCTTTAGGGAAATCCTTTATAACTGTTTTGTAAGCTTTTACTTTTTACTAGAAAGGAGGTTCTTTTAACCGACATAAACTATATGAGCTAACATGGAGTCTAATATCTTGTTCCCCTAAGGGGAAAACCTCATGATGAGGAGAGGTGTCATACTCTTGCCAAGGAGTATAACCTGATCTAAGTGATCACATCTATAACTTTAATTCACATAGAAGTGGGAATAATATAATAATCTGTACCTACGTTGGATACATAGTTCTATAGAAGATAGGGCACGCTAATCCCACACTTCCCGCTCGATGCTAAATACTACTCCCTTTAAGCCGCACTCATTCTGTTGGATATCCACTTTAAAACTAGCATAAGGGTTTATTCTGAAACCAATTATGTATGTATCTAATTAAATCTATAAATAAAGCTATTATAAATTTTGTAATCTATAATAAATCTGTAAAGTGGATTCCAAATCTTATGAAAAGTTTTGCTGTAAATCTAGAGTTAGACTGATCATAAGATGCTTAAAGCATCATCTTTCTTTAAATATCATAAACTTAGGATTAATAACCCATGCATCAATCTTGTGTTAAAACATTATAATAATCACGCTTGGTAGTGAAACCAATGATAATTCATCTCAAAATCTAGAAATTTACCACAATAGGCATGAAAATATAAAAATAGACATGCAATTTAACTTCAACATCTCTCAAAAACTCATAATCCTATAAATAGCAATAATGGGTATAAACCCTAATTCAAATCTCATGTAATTTCATATAAAATAATGTAAATTTATAATTGAAAACTAATTTTAGGCACAACGATGAAAGAGGATGCTTGTTCATAAACCTCACATATCTTAATTGATGATTAGATGAAGAAACTTGAATTTTGGATTCCTATTTGAGTTCTTGGAGATGAATTATTTATTATATTGTCTTGGGAATCCTCGAACAAGAGATTTCTTGGAGAACCAATGGTGGAATTTAATTTCTTGGAGAAGAAGCTTTGAACTCTAGGGTTTTTCTTTGAGAGAAAATTGATAAAAATAAGCATAATAGGAGTAGAATGGGTTTAATTATTTGTTTTGGATGAATTGGGGCCTTGGGGATTGACCAAAATATCAATTTTAAACTTTTAATTAGAACTAGAAAAGCAACATTTTTTTGAATTGGCAGGCCACCGCATCGCGTCACTATCGCGGTGGCTCACTGGAAAAAGATGAATGGGAACTAAAAGATCTCCGTGACGCGCCACCATCGTGGTGCTCTATAGAAAGCCAATTTGGCCACTAACGCGACACGGTAGAATTGCGTTGGCCTACTGGAAAATTGCCAAATGGGAATTATCCCTCTCTACGATGCGCGCGGAGGTCCACAAGATTTCGACAATTGGTATTTTAACCATCTCCCGCGATGTGGTGAGTGCCCATGTGGCACACTGCTTCACTAAAATCACCATAACTTCTCAATCACATATCGAATTTAGGTAAATTTGATATCGATGGAAATCTTATTCAATTTCCCACACAATGGAGAGTCTAAATCTGAAAAATTATACATGATTAAATGCTATTCATTTTTTAATCTCACCCTTAACATTCTAGGAACGAATTTAAGCTAGGAAAAAGTATGGGGTATTACATTGCCATGCTTATGGAAGATATTAATAATCACAATAACACTTTTGTCACAAAAATGATAAAATTGTATTATGCATTAATAAAAGATAATTGGCATTTTACTCCATAACGGAGATAGAAGTTGATGAATAAAATTCAAACATATAACAAGTAATAAAATATCAAGATGGATCTATAGATTTAAAAGTTCTAAGATCCAAAAATTTTAATCAAGACTCTTCAAGTAGAAGAATGTCCTTTTCTAGACCATCAGTCTCCAAATTTGTTGAAGAAAGTAAAGTAACTTTACAAGATATAGAATGAAAATTAAAAGGAGTTGATTTCTCAGAAACAATTCCTAAAGTGGAATAGGAACCTAGGAATCTAAAGACTAAAAAATTAGTAAGTCTCATTGATAGTGAAATGCTAGGAGTAAATGATTCTCTATGCATGGTTAGGCAAGATAAAATATTTGAACCTAACTTTGAATAATTAGACAAACAATGAACTCGTTCGTAAAATTCTATTTAAAGGCAATGGTATAAACAAAGATATTCATTAATTGAAAGATTATCCCTTAGAGAAAATTGGTGAAATTATAAGAAAAGAATACGATGTAATATTGAATTTTATAAATGGTTTTGATATATAGAAAAACTAGAAGATCAAAAGAAATCATTAAATATGATTGTGAATAAATGGTATACTAGTGACAAGGTAGTTGAATTTATATTTCACCCATTCGAAGAAATTAATCTACCAATAGATAGTAGAGTTGTAACTGCTTTACTTTTTAAATTAGATATAGTAGATTCTAAAGGTGGCCCCAAAATTAAAGATATAAATAGAATACTTCAACAAAACAATTAACAAATCAACTACTATATGTAGTTTCTAAACAGATTCTATAAGATTAGAATAAATCAACTTTTAAAGATAAACCAAGTTCATCTTACCATGATAAAAAGATGGAAATTCATCAAATATTCAAACTACCTGAATTCTAAAATGATAAATATCCAAAATTTGAAGAAAAGTTTGAAGTCACAGATTATATTTTAGGAAAAACTTAAGAAATGTTAAAATATAAATTATAATTCAAAAATATAAGGTTATAAGAACTTTATTTAAAAAAGTGATAATGACAATATTCAGTAATCGTCATGACCCAATTTCTCAAGTCATAATGATGCCTACCTTATCCCACCAGTAGGAAAGCTAAGCCATAGCCCAAAATGACAGGTAACGGGCTAATGGACAGATATTAGAAAAGACTGCAAATTATGATAATAGTAGTAATAATAAGTGAAAAATAGTAAGGAAACATATAAAATATATCAAAATGAGAGAAGGAAAAGGACCAAATATATCCCAAGAACTGGTAAGGTTAGTATTAGAGACACTACTAAAAGATACCCAGAGTACTAGACATAATCCAAAACATACATAATATATTCAAGCAGTCTCGTGTACAAACTACTAAACTGGAACAGATAAAGGAGAATCATCCTGGGACGACAGCAAGCTCAACCTGCTCCGTATCAATATCGGAAAATAGAAATCACATCAAAGTCGGCTGCTAGTACTTATATCTACATTAAGGAAAAGATGCAAAAGTGTAGTATAAGTACCAAAGCAATGAGTACTTAGTATGCATCATCAACCGACTGAGCTCAATACAGGAAAAGTATAACTAAAATGCGAGGGTGTAGTATAAGTCAACAGTAAATAAGGTTAGAAAGGTAAACAACTATCATACTATGAAAATACAATAAAGGAATTGTAAAAGTGATACAGAAAGATAAATAGTGCATTAATAAAAGGCAAACCAAAAATAACCTAACTAGCCCCACATAAGCCTATCAAGCACACTAAAGAAGACAATTAACTCAATCGTGCCCCCATAAGCCAGTGGGACACACAAGAAGTAATTTGAAGAAAATTGTTAATAATCTATAATAAAACCAATCCCATGAAATCATAGTAGCTATACAGATGTGCATCGAGATCGAATAGGTACCAATAAGAAGTAATGAGAGGCTAGATGTCGGGTTTGAACCAGTAGTGGTGGATAATAACAAGAGGCCATACACCAAATTTAAATTGTAAATACTGGGTAATAATGATAGGCCACATACATGATATACAACTGAACTCATAATCTGATTTGTTACTCAAACGAAAACTAAGAAGAACCATAACTTCCAGAACAACAGTAATCAGTATCAAAATTCCTAGATCATCATAACCAGATGCCGGACTCAAATTGGAACTCATATTAGCCGTACCTAGCTATAAAATTAAAATCCAAACCTTACCATAAATGATACCAAGTGGTGTTAAATTTCATAATCAATGGAAGAAAGAAAGTACATGTAGACCCTAAATTGTAATTAAAATACGCTTAAAGAACCTTTCGTGTGACATAATTAAAATGTATAGATCCAAGGTTTTCAAACTTAATACAACATCCAATACACATAAGTACTATATCATACTAGAAGATAATAGAATCAGAATTTACTCGGATGAGGTTCTAATTGGATAAATAAGAGCCCAAAATACAGCTACTTGACAAAAACTAGTATAATAGAACAAAATTACCATATATAAGTTCAATATAAAGATAGATAATGCCTAGCCTACCTGGATGCCAAATTTAAAAGAACCCTTCCGAGAAGCCTCCAAATAGTGCCCTACTAGAACTCGAGTTTGAACTACTTGATACGGATAATTATTAATCTTTTGGAATTCAATTAAAATATCAAAAACTCACTCTAGAAATGGAATGAAAATGGAAGTAAATTATATCTATAAACATTTGACAATATATTTGGTATCACTAAAATTCTCAATGAACTACCCAAAACCAAATTGTAGTCCCGATAAGTCATAAATAACTTGGGAAAGTTATAGAAAAGCTCAAAAAAACGAAAATGCATGAAAACAAAAGAAATGATCTTAAGGTTAATTACAACATCCACTACTACAAGGACTTTCATTCACGAAAGTTAAATATAAGAAAATACCTAAAGGCTCAAACAGGTAAGGATCACACTCGAACTTCCATGTAGCCTCCTCAACTAGAAGGTGACACCAATGTACTTTAACTACTAGAATGTCTCTAGAATGTAATCTTTTGACATCTCTTGCAAAAATAGACACTGGCTCCTCTAGAAAAGCCAACCTCTCATCCAAATGAAGCATGTGCAACTTATTTTCAATATACTATCGCAACATAGATACATGAAAAACCGGTTGGATGTCTAAGAAGGAAGGAGGAAATAGAAATACATATACTACCTCTCTATCTGTCTACAGATCTCAAATGGTCCAATATATTTTAGGCAAAGCTTGCCCTTTCTCCCAAACCTCATTATGCTATTCATGGGAGATACTCACAAAAAGACTCTATCACTAACTGTGAACCTCAGAGAATAATGTCTGATGCTAGCATAACTTCCCTGTCTACTCTGAGTAGCTCATAGACTCTCCTAAATCACCCAAACTTTATCAAATAGATCATGAAGCAAATCTATACCATGAGTCCTAACCTTAGAAGTCTCAAACCAACCAATAGAAAATTGGCATTGCCTACTATACAATGCCTTAAATAGCACCATCTTAATTCTGGAATGGAAGTTATTCCTATATGAAAACTTTGACAATGGTAGAAACTGGTCCTACCGACCCCAAAAATCTAACACACAAGAACAAAGCATAATCTCTAATACCTGGATAGTTCACTCTCACTACCTATCAGTCTGAGGGTAAAATGTGGTGCTAAGGTCAACCTAGGTACCTAAAAACCTAAAAGTAAAATAAGAGCCTTGAGCTGAAATAATTGAAACAGGTACCCATGTAAGCAAACCACCTTCTAAATGTAAACACGAGCTAGCCTCTCAATAATATAGGAAACTTAATAGGGATAAAATATATAAACTTGGTTAATCAATCCATGATGACCCAAATGCTATCAAAACCATGGGAAGTGTTAGTTAATCCACCTACAAAAGCAATGGTAACTTGCTCCCACTTCCACGCAGGAATGGGTAGCAGCTCAATAAATCTACTAGGCCTATGTTGATCAGCCCTTACCTACTGACAATAAAGGCATTGAGCCACAAACCCAATAATATCTTTCAATATAACACTCTACTAGTAATACTAGCTCAAATACTAATATATATTAGCTATCCCAAGGTAAATAGATTATTCGAAGTTGTGTGTGTCACAAAAAATAAACTAAATCAAATCTCTAAGCCTTAGGACACAAATACGACCATCAAACCTCAAGACATCCTCAAAATCTAAGGTAGTCCTTCTAGAATCACCTCTTAATACTTATACTGAATGGTACGAAGACCACTATCCTCAAAATAACGACCCTAAATTTGCTACAACAACATAGATCTACCCACAACACTGGCACTTATCCTCTAAGGTCATAAATATAAAAATGAACCCTAAAGTTAGGTAAGGAATAGATATCCAAATCCAATGGCTGCTAAGAAACTAAAATAAGTACTAAGCTACCCATACTCACTAACTTCTATCTCAACTCATCCACTACCACATTAGCCTTTCTAAGATTATAGAAAATAGAGACATCATAGTCCTTCAGCAACTCAAGCCATCTAGACTGTCTTAAATTAAGCCCCTTTTAGGTGATAAAATACTTAAGACCATGGTAGTTTTATGCATGGATTGGTAAAGAGATCAATTAAAATATCAAACTCCTAAGTAAATACCAAACATTATCATGCACACTTGATATATATAGGGATAGTTATTGCCATGGTGGATTTAGTTTGCCCTCAATTTATGTTGCCAACTTGAACTAAGGACCTTCCAGTAGTGGGAGATGGACCCATATAGCCCATGGGTGCCTTTAGGATGTATCAAGCTGCACAGTTTAGGTTAAATCTATAAAATCCCATGTCCATGACCCTTGTCCCATCCCTGCATCCTATATATATAAAAATATGTGCATGTGGTTTTGATTGATTTTGAAAATAACATTACTTTATCACTTTCCCAGAGTTACATACCAATGTTTATCCTACTGACCATCCTAGGAGACTACATCATTTCATGATATAGGATCTAAAGTCTTTTTTGTTGCTCTTGTGCAACATTAGGTGATTGAGCACATCTGTTGAGTTATTATAAAGAGGTGATTCTCCATTCTTCAAAAGTCCTTATCATTTTATTATTATTTCTTTATTTTCATAGTACTTTTTGATTCTATTTTTTCATAGTTGGGGGCATGACCGACTTAGATGTTTTCTTAGAGGATTTTGTGGACACGTGTGGGTTGGATTATTGGGTTTGACTCTTAGAGCTTCCACTTGGATTACTTAAATTTTATTACTATATTAATCTTAAGCATTTCTATCACTATTATGATCTTGGGTTAAGGCTAAGGGGGTGGTCTCTGATCCATGGTAGGATTGATATACCTATCATGGCTAGGCCCTGGTTTGGGTTATGTCAAGATTGGTATCAAAGAACATTTAGGGTAGTTGGGTGTCCACAAAGGTGTGTCAAATAGATTCCTTTTTATGGGTGTATAGCCTGCGACACTTATATAAAGGGAGCTATAAGGGATTTTAGAAAGTTAAAACACCCTGGGTTTTGACCCTTAGAAAATTTCTCAATTTTTGGCTTTTGGACATCATATGACTAGAGGGTACTAATTGCATAATAGGATACGGGTCAAGTGACCATGACATATATTGTTTGGTGTTGGGTGTTGTTGTGTGGTTGAGTTTTTAGAATGGGTATGACTAGGTGGGTATAAGTCGTATGGTTGGTGACGGGTCCTTAGTTTGGATCTTAGTACAAGTAGATCACCTTGGGTAGTGAGGATAGGGTATGAGTTGTATAGTCCAACTCATATTTGGATAGTGTTTAACACCTTAAAATTTAGCCTACAGTATGATTTCATGGTACTAATCATATGGTTTGGCTTAGGATTACGTATGTTAAATAGTGTTGGGGTCCAGGGAGAGGCCTAGGGTAAGAGTTAAGGGTACCACTCGTACCCTAGGGTATAGTTGCGATGGGGTGGTCGTAACTTCCTATGCGAATATTAAGCAGTTAATGTTGGTGGTAATCTATATATTTACCCTATGAACCTTTTTAGGCCCTATGACCTATAACACTCTTAGGAAATCTATCCTATTTGCAATCACTCAAACTCTGTTAAAACATTCTCAAATTCTCTCAAAGATCTTGGGTCAAGAAAGGCTAGGTTTCATCAATAGGATCAATTTGCGGCTAACAGGAGTGATTTCTCTCTGACATCTTCATAATCTAAGGCACGCTACTCCTACCTCATTGTTAGTTCCAACTACAAGAATATTTTATGAATTGTTTTCATGGCATAATTGTGGTATGGTTTTTGGTTTACAAATATATGTTGGAGGGGTTGGTTAAAATGCTTGGTTATGGTTTTCCCATGTCTTTTACTTGTGGTTGTCATATTATTATGGTGGTATGAACATTTTTTTTCATAGGAATGGCTAATTGGTACTTGGTTTTAGCTTTGGAAACACTATGCCCCCAACATGTTTTATAAAATGCCTATGAGAATGGGTTTGGTTAAATTGTTGGACATTAATTGAACTATGCATGGTATAACTTGGTAATGGAACCCTAAATGGCATAAATGGTTAGGAATTATTAAATGGTAAAGTTAACATGATAATATAATATATGGCTAAAGGGGAATCACTTTACTTAAAAAGGATGGCTAAGGACTTTTCTTGCAAGTTGTAGTCGAAATGGCAATACCACTACTTATAGTATTGGTAAATAATAAATAAAATTATGGCTTGGTTGTGTCGTAATGGTTTTAATAAGGAAATAATAGCATTGTTTGATAGCTAACCGTGAAGGTGTGAGTCCAACGGACGGACACTGAAAACTCATGTTTCCCAACATGACAATTAGTCATGGCGGCCATATATGACACTTATGGAGTACATAGGAATCCCCTTAATACAGTTGTCATATGTGTCATGGGTATCAAAGGGTACTCAGGAATCCCCTACTCCTATGGTATCTCTGATTTGTACGGCTATATGCATCGGGGCCCGTTCAGGAAGTTACATTTGACCCATATAGCCCATGGGTATTATAGGATGGTAAAGCTAAATATACCTAGGTTAATTGTTTTAAAGGCATGCTAAACTTGGTTCCCTTTCCCAACATGATTATATATATATATATATATATATATATATGGTTGTGAATGTATACGATTATGAATGTATATGGTTGGTTTATTTAGTTTTAAAGTTTGGCATTATTTTATCATTATCCTGAGAGAATGCTAGAGTTCACATTCAAACCCATCTTTGGTGGGTGTATCCCTACATAATGCATGAACTGACCTTTCTACTCCTCTTGCTTAGTGATCAGATTCGAGATTATCTTAGTTGGATTAATGTGGTGAGCTTCTATATTCTTGAAGGCTCTATTTCATATTATGGATGTTTTTACATACTTTGGTTATTTCATAGACATTGATTTTTGCTATGGTTGGGGCCATGTCCCACTCAGGTATTGTTTTACTTTTATATAGAGGATTTGTGGGACTATTATGGGTTGGTATGGGTGGTGTCTGTAGTGGTATCAGCCTTGGCATTAGTATTGATATTATGGATAATACCGTTCGACTCTATTTATGATTATTCTATCCTATTATGTTATGGACTTGTACTTAGTTATTATTTTGGTTTTGTTATGATTATTGGTTAGATATTGGTTTGTTGAACTTTCTTGGTTTTGTCACGATCATAGAACTACCCTAGAGTCTGGAATTGTTCAATATGCTATCTTGTTATATATTCGTAATTTATTAAATTAGGGTATATGTTTGGAGTTAGGTTGGGTAACGAGGGTGGTCCCTGATCTTGGTGTGACTTGGGATGCCCATTACAACAAGGCCCCAATTTAAGTCATTTCAAGTTGGTATCAAAGCTTTAGGTTTATGGTCAATTTAGAGTTTATAAAGCCATATCGGGTAAATTTACTTTTAAGGGTGTGTAGCGCACCACGCCCATAAGAGAGTGGCTGCAAGGCATTTAGGAATATTTCTCTTTCTTTGTATTCTATATTCAATCTTAGAGTCCACGTCTTGGAAACTCTTTTAATACCTATTTGTTCATTTTTCAGATCATGCCTCGATAATTTGAAGTGTACAAAAACTTCTCTGTCCTACCTGGGGACAATATTCATGGGACATACTCTTCTCATGGGATCCATACTCGATCTAGGGATCTAGTCCTTGATATTTCTAGAGTTCCATCAGTTCCTTCTAGTCCTCCTCAGAATACTCTGGTAGACATGACAAATGCAAAGTTTCATTAGTCGAATCTATGTGATTGCTCAATTTGTAGCTTCTCAGGCTGAGCATACTATATCTAGTATTGGATATTCTAAAGCCACAAGGGTTGGCCAGTTCATGAGGTTGATTCTTCAAACTTTTTACTGGTGTTAAGGTGGCGAATAATCATTAGGTTTTTCTAGATGAAATGGAAAAGATTTTTAGGGTCATGCAGGCAATGAATGTGGAATAGGTAAACTTTGTTTCTATCAGCTAAAGGATGTGGTGTAGCAATGGTACGAGGAATGGGATCAAGCAAGGAGCGAGGTTGATGAGTCATTTCTTTGGGAGACTTTATCTTATGTTTTTTTGGATTGCTTCTTTCCTCAGGAGTTGATAGAAGTGAAAGTAGAAGCATTTGTTAATCTAAAATAAGGGAAGATGTCAGTCAAGAAGTATGCCATAAAATTTTACCAGTTGTCTAGGTATGCTCCAAAAATAGTGTCGGATATAGTGAGGATGATAAAGTTTACTTCAAGAATATCTCATGAGTTGATCCTTGAAAGTAAGATTGCATTGCTGATCAAGGACATATATATCTCTAGGTTGGTTGTTTATATGCTATAGGTGGAGGAGGAAAAGGAAAAGCAGTATGATCTAGGTAAATGGTAGGGCAAGAATTACATGTTCTCTAAGTATGATGGTCAACAACAAAGTAGTAGGATGGTGGTAAGTGGCCAAAGAAAAAGTGGGGGAGTTCTGGTTCTTTCTCCACAACTAGTGCTTCTTACCCGAACTAGTTGGGTGACAGGTGCCAGCAGGGTGGCGATAACTTTAGGGTAGATGGTGCCCAATCTTAGGCTAGTGGGGCTCAGTCGTCTTCATCATTTCCTCCTTATAGGTTTTATGGTCGGATATATTATGGCTTCTATGATTTAGGGGGGGATATATGCTTTAAAAGTGGTCAGCCATGCTATATACTTATAAATTGTCCTATTGGTAAGGATGATTTGGGGGCGAACAAGGTTTCAGTTGCGTCTTCATCTGCTCTTGCACCTAAGGGTGCTGCTTCTTCATCTTTTTCTTCTTTAGGTATCAGCACAGGAAGGAATAGGTCATATGCTCTTGCATCCCGGCAAGAATCTGAGGCATTGCCTAATATCATGACTTGTACATTACAACTTTATAGCAACCCGAAATAACCTCTCGAGAAGTCACACGGTGCTTAAGGCTACAGGTATCCCCAAGCTAACCCTTTGAGCCTATTTCTACTAATAAAACTCATTTCAAGATGAAATAATTCAAACACTAGCATAGTCATATCATATGAAAGGAAATACTGAGAAAATGCTCGGTCCAAAAGACAAAGCAATACCGAAAACCTCAACAAAGCACAATTTGATAACTAGTCTGACAAAGCCTCTACTAATCCATGAACTAGAGAGCCATTGGGATAGGTACCCAACTGACTCAAAATTAACTGAAAGTAATAAAATAGTCTCTTAAATGCTGAAATGTCTGACGATAGGTCCTCGAACCATGAGGACTCACCACTGTAGAGATATAGACAGAGTACTCGAAAGTCACTGACGAGACTGGGTCTGAGCACCTGAACCTACATTATAAGACAATGTAGCGCATAGACATATGTGTGGATCAGCACTTGGGAATGTACTGAGTATGTGGGGGTGCATGCATTTATAGAAAACAACATCAATACTCTTTAATAAAATCATGTATGCAATAAGTAATGACTCACACGGCTTGAATAAATATAAAATGTAAATCTTATGAATCATGTAGAATGGAGCATGTAACACAAATCTCATGAGTCATCATCGTTTAACTTTGAAATCGGTAATATTCTCTTATTCTCATTACCCATAGGCTAAAGGAAACTTTAAGCAATACTTTCAACTCATTCGTATGTCTCATAGAGAGTAAAACTTCTATAATGCTCAAGAACTCATAACTCTTTTGAACTTAAGTACTTGGAATTCAGAATCATATAACTTTGAAACATACTTGAAGGCATTTCATTCACTTTAGGAAAATATCTTGTTTCAAGCTTTAAGGAAATCATTCTATCTCAATGGAAAGATACTCTAGTTTAGGGAAATAACTTGCCTCATAGTTTTAGAGAAAATACTTATATCAAGGGAAAATACTTTGGTCTTAGGGAGAAAATCCACTACTTTACTATAAGGAAAGTAACTTGTATCAAGGGAGGTTCTCTTAACAGACATAAACCATGTGAGCTACAAGGAGTCCAACATTTTGTCCTCCTAAAGAAGAAACCCCACATTGGGGAGGAGCGACATACTCTTGCCAGGGAGTATAACTTCAATTCAGTGATCACTTATCTCAGCCTCGGGCCCAATATCTCGACCTTAGGCCCAAAATCTCAAACTTACGATGGCACTTAGTTCTGGGGTAAGAAACCATAGTAACTTACCCAACTCGGTGCTAAATACCCTCCCTTTAGTTTATCTCGCTCATCTCATGGAAATCCACTTTAAAATAATCTCATGGTTCATCAAGAACCCAATAATCAAATTTGTAATCTCATGTAGTGAAGTGGATTTCAAAGCTCCATGACCATTAGGTCAAAACATTTCTCAATAATCTCAGAATACTCAAATCATGGGTGCTTATAGCATAAGAGTTCATAAAATTGCAAATTTCAAGTAGGGCTTAATAACCCATACTTAAATCTCAAGTTAAAACTCATCAAAAGCATAATAGATAGCATATAGATTCATAACTCATGTAGAAATCTAGAAATTTCAGTAATTTATCTCAAAATCTCAACATACTCATATACTTCAATATCTAAAACATTTAAACTATTAATTTCTCAAGGATTAAAAACATGGGGTGTAAACCCAGCTGTAATTTCTTAAGAAAACATGTGAAAATCATGTCATTAGACTCTTAATTCATGGGAAACATCAAAATATTACAATCAATAATAACGGGTGAAAAATCCTAATTCAAATTCATGTAAAATCTCATAGATTGCAGAAAATCATAGTTTAAATAAGCCTTTCGGCACAAGGATGAAAGGATTACCCTCGTTCAAAACCCCACATACCTTGGATTATGAAATTGGATGAACAAGCTTGATTTAAACTCTTCTTCTTACTTTTGAGAGAGGGTTCTTGAAATACTTAAACTTGGGGAACTCAAATCTCAACTCAATTTGTTGAATCTATGGTGAGTTCTTGGATTTCTTGGAGAAGGGTTTTAGATTTTATCTTGAGGAAGTAACCCTAGCCTTTGGATATTTTGGGAGATAATGAGGCTATCAGGTTTGTTTGGAATATATCTGAGGGTTAAAAGGGAAAATACCCAAAAACCCCTTATAAAAATGACTTAAAAATACTGAACGGGATTTGCGACGATCGAAGCGACAGTTCATCGCAAGTCCAATGGTCCGTTGGGTCATCCATTGCACGACGACTAAAACAGAGACGCATTTCTTTGATGTGACAGTCGGATCGATGATCCATCACAGGTTTGATGGTCCGTCGGATCATCCATCGCACGATGGCCAGGATGAGACTGCACTGCTTTGTGGCGACAGTCTCAGCTACAGTCAGTCGCAGCCTTGACGGTCCATCGTCCTGACCATCACACTTGGCCCAGGAATGGAAGTTTTTATCTTGGTCATGATGGTCCAAGCGACGGTCCATTGCAAACTCGATGGTCTGTCGGATCATCCATCGCACCTGGGCGGTTTCGACAACTCTCTGTAAAACGATCATAACTTCTCACCCCAATACTAGATTTGAATGAAATTGTTATTATTGGAAAGCTAATTCAATTCTATACATCAAAAAAGTCAAATTTAAGAAAATTCTTCATGGTTGAAACACCAATCACTTGGGAAGTCATTTTTCAATCTTTTAGGGTCGGACACTTTGCTTGACACGCTCTAAGGCTCAGACTACGAGGGAACTTTGCAGGATCTTATAAAATCTTTTCTCATGGCATGTATTGTTTACTTGATCTAGGGTTTACTATCTATTATGTGACCTCATTTGTATTTGTATGTTTTGATTTTGATCAGAATGTAATTTTGGATCCTTTTTCTATTTCTGCCCCATTAGGTAACTCTATGGTTGCAAAAAGAGTCTATAAAGGGTGTATGGTATTTATTTGTAGTAAGGACACTTTGGTGGATTTGTTTGAATTACATATGGAAGATTTTAATGTTATTTTTAGAATGGATTAGTTACTCTCGTGCTACATGTCCTTAGATTTTTGGACCCGTAAGGTTGTCTTTAAGTTTCCTGGTGAACCAGTTATTGAATGAAAGGGTGGTTCCATAGATCCAATGGGGAACCTTATATCATATCTTAGAGCTTTGAGGTTAATCTCAAAATGGTGTCTCTATCATTTAGTCTAGTTTAAAGACAATAACTAAAAAGGTCCTTCATTGCATTAGGTTTCAGTGGTGAATGAATTTCTTGAGGTCTTTTCAGATGATCTTCCTGGTATTCCTCTTGATATGGAGATTGATTTTAGGATTGATTTGGTTCTGAACACTCATCTAATATTTATTCTTCCTTATAGAATGGCTCTGCCTGAGTTAATAAAACTTAAGGAGCAATAGTTATATGCCAAATTCTCAAACTATGAATTCTAGTTGAAAATTGTCAGTTTTCTGGGTCATATTATTTCTAGTAAGAGGATCATGGTGGATCTACAAAAGGCGGTGGTATTTAAGGAGTGGCCAAGACCTACAACTCTAATAGATATTCAGAGCTTCTTGGGTTTGGTAGGGTATTATTGAAGGTTTATGGAGTGTTTTTTATGATAGTTGCCCCATTGACTAAGTTGACTTAGAAGAAGGTAAAGTTCTCTTGGTCGAATGCTTGTGATGGTTGTTTCAAGAAGCTAAAGAATAAGCTAACTTTGGCTCAAATTCTAACTTTGCCCAAAGGAAATGAGGGGTTTGTAGTTTACTGTGATGCATCCTGGGTAGGACTTGGTTATGTTTTGATGTAGCATAGTAAGATGATTACCTGTGCTTCTAGGTAGTTGAAGGTGCTTGATAAGAATTATCCAACTCATGATCTGGAATTATTAGTTGTCGTTTAGCATTGAAAATCCAATGGTACTATTTGTATGGAGTGCACGTGTACATCTGTTCAGATCATAAGTGTTTGTAATATGTGTTCACTCAGAAAGAGCTCAACCTCAGGCAGAGGAGATAGATTAAGCTTTTCAAAGACTATGACATAAGTCTTCACTACCATCCTACTAAGGCTAATGTTGTTATTGATGCTCTTAGAAGGTTGTCTATGGGTAGTTTAGCCTGTGTGAATAAGGAGAGGCTAGAGTTGGTGTAGGATATTCACCGCTAGGATAATCTAGGAGTTCACTTTTTGGATTATGAGAATGGTGGTGTGGTGGTACAGAAAGTGGTTTTGTTGTCTCTTGGTGCAAAAATCAAGAAGAAGAAAATGCTAGATCCTACCCTGATGAAGATCAGGGGCGATGTAGGTGGGAAAAAAGTAATGGTATTTGCGATCAGTGGTGATGGTACCTTGCAGTACCAAGGGATATTATGTGTTCTAGATGTCGATGGTTTGTGAGAAAGGGTATTGGATAAGATGCATGAATTGTGCTAAATTATTCATCCTGGTTTAATGAAAATGTATCATGATCTCGAGGATATTTGTTGGTGGAATAGTATGAAGAAAGATATGGCTGATTTTGTTGCCAAATTTTTAGTGTGTCAAAAAGTGAAAGTTTAGCACATGAGGCTTGGGGGTTTGTATCAGATAATTAAATTGCTTGAATAGAAATGGGTGGTGATCAACATAGATTTTATTATTGGTCTTTCTCATTCTCTAAAACAATTTGATTTGCTTTGGGTCATCATGAATAGGATGAGAAATTCATCTTACTTCTTTCCAGTGAGGACGAACTTTTAGGCTGAGGATTATGCGAGATTGTATCTTTATGAGACTGTAAATCTTCATGGGGAAATTTTTTTATTATCTTTGATCATGGTACGGTATTTTCATCTTACTTTTAGTGGCCATTTTAGAATGGGTTGGGTACTAAGGTTAGTCTGAGTACTGCTTTTCACTTAAAGATGGATGGTCAAGAAGAAAGGACTATTTAGACATTGGAAGATATGCTTTGTGCATGTGTTATTGATTATGGTGGCAATTTGGTTGAGCATCTACCTCTTGTAGAGTTTGCTTACAACAATAGCTATCATTCTAGCATTGGGATGGCTCCTTTTGAGGCATTGTATGGTAGGAGGTATAGATGTCCTATTAGGTGGTTTGCGCTTGGTAAGGTGGATATGGTTGATGCTGATTTGATTTATCAATCTTTGGAGAAGGTAAAGGTGATTCAGGATAGGATTAAGGCTAACGAAAATCGGCAAAAGGCCTAAACCAATGTAAGGCATAGAGACTTGGAGTATGAGGTTAGAGATAAGGTGTTCCAAAAGGTGTCTCCCATAAAGAGAGTAATATGGTTTGAAAAAAATGGGAAGCTCAGACCCCGGTATGTTTTTCATTATGTGGTTTTGAAAAGGGTTTATAACGTTGCGTATGAATTGTAGCTTCTTTCTAGTTTGAACTCTATTCATTCAGTATTTTGTGTTTCTATGTTGAGAAAGTTTACAGGTGATCCTTCATCTATTGTTCCTTTTGAAGGATTGGGTATCTTGAATTCTCTATCATATGAAGAGATCCTGGTTGAGATCTTAGATCGATAGTTTCATGGGTTGTAGATCAAGGATGTAGCTTTCGTTAAGGTTCTATATTGGAACCATAAGGTGGAAAAAGCTACTTGGATAGTGGAAGAGGACATAAAGTCAAAGTATCTGCATTTCTTTTTTGCTCCGAATATTTGTGCGGAAGGTATGTGTACTTGATCATATCTTTGTTTTCTAAACTCTGTTAAAGAAAAGTTTATTTCCTTGCATCTTGGTTTTCTAACTTAGTTAAAGGTTTGAATGCTTATGTTGAGTGTAAATTGTGCTTGTACTACCTTGTCCGTCATTCGGGGACGAATTATCCTAGTTGGGGAGACTAAAACACCCTAGGTTCTGAACCTTAGAAAATTTCACTGTTTTTGGCTTTTAGACATCATATGACTAGGGAGTACTAGTTATATGATAGAGTACAGGTTAGGTGACATATTCTATGTTGTCCATTTTTGGGTGGTTGAATTTCTCAAATGGGTACAACTAGGTGGGTACAAGTCGCATGGTTGTTGACGGGTTGTTAGCTTGGGTTTTTCTTCACTTAATCTGAAACTTAGTAACTTGGATATTAGTACGAGTGGCTCATCATGAGTCATAAGTGATACGGTTATGACTACCCCTACGTGTACACGGCCTTTCACACGAAGCCAAGCGCGGGAGTTACAAACACTCCAAGCCTTGTTCATGCAAATGGCCGTGTGTGAGTTGTTGGCCGAACCAACCAAGGGTCTCAACGTCCTTATGTGTGAAGAGGGGGCCTAAAGTGTAATAACTTAAGTCTTCAAGGAGGCCACAACAAAGGAAGGGTGTCTTGGTCTTTTGCTTATTTTTGTTGTAGTATAAATAGAAGGTGTTAGTGAGATATCCACTAGTTTATTTTGAATGCTGAAATTGTAACCTAAAAACACCAAAATATCTTCCATTTTCTTCTCCAAGAAACCGGATCTAGATCTCACAAGGAGAGGAATCCTCGTGTTGTCTCTTTGGCTAGAAACAAAGGTTTTA
The DNA here is from genome assembly GCF_002878395.1 of Capsicum annuum. NCBI lineage: Eukaryota > Viridiplantae > Streptophyta > Magnoliopsida > Solanales > Solanaceae > Capsicum > Capsicum annuum. The sequence goes on from NC_061116.1 coordinate 70,792,308, forward strand.
AGGTAGTTTGAGTGCCTTTTGGTCTTTGTAAGAGCTTGGTGTTAATATTCATTAGGCTTAGGGTCCTCTCATCTTGTTAGGGTTCTTAGTTTCTTGAATATTGTATGTCAAGTTGTTTACCTTCATTATCTTGTTATTGTTGTTGTGTTGTTTATCTTTCTTATCTTGAAGTCTAGGGAGCCGTGTGGGGCTTGTTTCGATCCCCTAGCATTATTGTGTTCTTGTTGTTCTCGGATTGTGCCTCAAAACCGAAGACCATCTCTTGTGTTGTAATCTAAAAACCAAGACTTAAAACTTGTTGTTGTTGTGTTGTTGAGTTGGAATCCGAAACTCTAGTTGTTGGGGTTTGATCTTGCATCAATAAGGATAGGGTATCAAACCATCAATCACACCTCACCAATAGAAGCTCAAACCTTACTCTTAGGTGGACCAAAGGACTCACACTTCCTCAATCATACCTTTCTTACCAAATGTTCGACACAAATGAAATCCATCAATTGTATTAAACTCTCAAGGTTTTTGATGTCTTTTCCAAGACCTACACTAAGATGGCTTATCCACACCCTACACTAAGGAAAGAAACTACACTAAGATTAATACTCAATTTCAGTTCATCAAAGTTTAATGAAAATGGAAGCTAAAAGGTCTATTTATACTATTACATAACAATGACTAAAATGCCCTTAATGAAGAGTGCTCCTTTGGAGTGTAAAAGGGAAGTCTTAAAAGACCACAATTCCCTTAGTTGAGGTACCTATGTGATGTATAAATCCCTCCTTCTCTCATCAATTTAGACAAGGCTTGGTAATGATTCTAAAAGGTCTTCAAGCACTTGCAAATCCAAGACTTGATCCTTTGATAATCCGAAGCTTGAACCTTCTACAAGACCTTGTAAACCTTGTGCCCTTTATTCTTGTATCATCCTCTCCATCTTGAAAGGAATTTGTCCTTAAATTCAAATCTTGCAAAAGCAAGGAGAGAGAAAAACAATCACACAAACCTCTTGGTAGGAGGGTTAGTATTAGTACCACACTCATATCATCTACCCATGGTTTCTCATACTTGACATATATTTAAAATTTGACATGAAAATATTTGCATAAAAGGGTATAAAGAAGTGGATGGCATAAACATCGAAAGGAATTGAGTATTAACCGAAACTACACCTTCGACAACTCAAAAGTATTCCGGGGTCAAATGGGAGAAGAAGAAAAGGAGTTAATCCTAGGTGACCCACTCCTTTCACTAGGCTACCAAACTCATAATCATCATCATTCAAGCAAGGAAACCAGCCACCAAACTTACTACCTCTACATAATACCAATTCAAAATTAACATGGTTATCATAATAGGCAAAGAGGTAGTATAGGAAGGAATCATGTGTGAAGACATCACCCAAGGTGCTATCATCTACAAGAGGGTCACTTGGTCCAAATGATAGAGCACATAAGGCACACAAGGATGGAATTAAATCAATTTAGCACATATGACTTCTTCCCTTCAATTAAAACATCAACTTGGCATCCACAAGTTGGGATTTACTCAATTCAAGCACAAGTGTGTCAAGTAAGGATTCACATTTAGAAACATTATCCCAAGACGATAATTACACTTTTGCCTTCGGGTTTTCAAGAATAATACTTTGCTTGTCATGTAGACCAAGCAACAAGGTGGTTGTGCCAACATCATTATATCCACATTTTGAATTGGGGTCAAATGAAAAGAGTGGCCTTAGATATGGATCTAGACAACACACTTTTCCCCCCATAAGTGTGTAACGCCCCAAAATTGGGTCCAGAGACGTCACACAGTGCTTAGGGTCACAAGTGACCCCAAGTTAACCTTTCTACTGGCATTACTCATAAGCAACTGAATAAAATGCTTAAATTTATATAAAATCAGTGAGAACATAAAACTTTTCTGAACTTGATCAATACAAATCTGAACTTCATAAGATTAGAACTCTGCTTTTACAAAAATAAAACAGAAACTAAATACATTAACTCTACTGACTGTCTATGAAGCTCTACTAGTACTGACTTTAGATAGCCGGGTCATGACTCCTAACTATCCTAACTCAATATGACTGAAATAGGAAAATAAAAAACTTCTCAAACTGTCTATCTGGCTCAACCCCTTGAATGAAAAAGATTCATCACCTGTTGACTGGAAGCTACGAGCTAACTGAATCTAAATGTGCATACTAAGTCTTGTACCTACATTATGAGTCAATGTAGCACATAGATGTATATGTGTATCAGAACTTTGGGAATGTACTTACTATACGGGGGTGTATGCAATTAAATGATCAATATCATAAATCCTTATAGAAAACATGCATGCTAGTATAGATGACTCACATAGCTTGAATTAAAACCATCATAATCATGAATAAGAAAACAGGTAATGTAAATCACGTGATTCTTTGTACTTCATTCTTAATCTGCATTCTTTCTTTATTATCAAACTTGTAAGATAGATAAAGTCTTAAAACAACATCTTTTAGAGCATACACTTTAATCTCATGAAAACTGGGAACTTCTTTGAAAACTTAAAGATTTTGACACTTGAGAGACTTAGAAATCTTGGACTCATAGCTTTCAAAATACATATACTTGTATCTTAGATAGAGTGGTGGACTACTTTGAGAGTTTCTTCTAACCGACATAAACCATGTGAGCTACATGGCGTCAACGTCTTACCCACATTGGGGAGACTGTTCTATCCTTGCCATCGGATAGAACCTTAACTTTAGTGATCACTATCTTAACCCACTTGGGGTATATCAAGAACCTACGAAGGAACATAGTTCTGGATCATGAGACCTCAGAATCACGCCCAACTCGTTCTAAATACTACTCCCTTACTTAGCTCAGAACTTAAAAAATCCACCTTAAAACAATTCAAATATATATATATATATATATATATATATATATATATATATATAAAATGGGAGACAAAATGCATCCCCTCTATTTCAAACTCAAGAATGTGGATTTCTGTCTTAACTTACAATTAAAACTTACTTCTTGATATTCTTTAAAAATCACTAACATCTCACTCTCAAACTCATGCTTTAACCATAAGGTTCAATTCACAACAATAGGACTTGAAATTCTCAAAACATGAGATAGACGTTGAATTATGCAACTTAAACCATAAATTGACAATTTTAAACATTAATATGCATAATAATATTACAACTCAAAGATTGGGTAAGACATAGTTTCATAAAACTCACAATATAATAACATGATAGGAATTCTCCATGAGTTTACGAAATACTTCACAAAAATATGTAACTTTTGGGAACAAGAACAAAAGGGTTTTCTTTTTTAAAACCACATACCTTAATAGACTTGATTTGATGTAGAGAACTTGACCTTGAAACCCTAGGAGATGATCTTGAAAGCTTTCTTGAGATTCTTGGATTGTGATGCTAAACTATTGGTTTCTTTCTTGAAGAGGATGACCTAAATTTGATGTTATTGGGAACTTTCTTGATATTCTTGGATTAGAAATCTTAGATTCTTGCTTATCTTGAAGGAGTAATGGAGTTTTGAATTTCTTGGAAGATGATCTTAAGAGGAAACCCTAATATTGTTCTTGTGAATAAAGAGGATTAAGGGTTGTTTAAACTGATTTATGATGATTAAGTACGTGATTTTGATTATTTAGGTCGTGGGAGGTGAAGGAAAAATCCAAAATACCCTTACTAAACTGCTTCCCAATTGCTGAAAATCTCGGCTGACGAAATTTGTGATAAGCCGTCAGACTTGTGATAAATCATCACATATGTCGTCACTTGGGAGTTGGATTTTTTGGGTTTCTGCCTAAGCCTAAGGACATTTTGTGGCAAGCCATTAGACTTGTGATAAGTCGTCACAAATGTCGTCACTTGGGGCTGGAATTTATGAATTTCTGCCTAAGGCTAACGACATTTTGTGATAAGCCATCACAGACGTGATAAGTTATCAGAAATGTCGTCACTCAATTTTCTAGGCTGATATGCTGGACTAAAATGGCATAAGATTTTGCTACAATATCGGATTTAGGAGAAATTGATATCGTTGGAAATATAAGTTAAAGAGCTTTCAGTTGATATATAGCAGGACACCTAGTTAGTCACATATAAGGAGTTATGGTCGATTAAAGTTGACTCAAGTTTTGACACTCACTAAAACTCGAATAATAGGAAAGCTTTCAACCTAACCTTGAGTTTGGGGATCTCTATGTTCTCAATTCATGCTCACATAGGTTCCCACACTACATAATTGATTAACATTCCAAATTTGCATAATATTTATGGCTTTTGGAACATCTACACATAGAAATGACGGTTTTCATTCTAGCCCAAAATGCGGGGTGTTACAATAAGCTTCACCCAATCTAAAAGAAATTCTCTCTACAATAGCATACACATCATCAAAGGTAAATAGAGTGTAGAGAAAGGTGTCACACAAATCAACTTCAACTATGGTGTCCTTATGCAAGTACTCACTAGTTCCAAGTTCATCACCACTAGGATGCTCAACATAGGAAACACACAAATAAGAAATAGATAGAATTTCTAAGCATTCTCCACTTTCTATTTTAAGAGAGTAATCCCCACATAGATATAAATCACCATATGTAGAAAAGGGATCACACACAAAAACATGTTCACAAGAAGAATCACAATTCGGGTTTCCTAAATATTCAAGCAATTCAAGGTCACCTTCACCTGATTGTGCCTTTTCTTGGTTTCTTTGAGCATATCTATCAATATGGCTTTCATCATACCACATGCTCAAAGAATCATATCCAATACAATGATCAACTCCATCAACTTCATCACTAACTTGAGACTTATCAAATACACCACAGATACGCTCAAGTAGTAGGCTACATTGCTGAGTAGGTTGATCATCATTCACATACTAACTAGTTGTTGGCCACTCATATACCAACGTAGACTCATCTTGGTTTTCCAAAAAGTCATCTAGTGTTTGAATATGCTTATCACTTGGTAATGGAACCTTATTCCATTTAAAAGTGCTAGCACTAGATGGACATAAATCATTCTTACAAAAAGAATTGATTTTGTCATCTAAAGCATCAACTGGTGCTTGCGTACTCACAACAAGAGTTTGGTCCTTATTCAACCTAACAACATCAAGAGTATCAAAAAAGGGAAGACTCATCCAATTCTCCTCCAAGCAAACCATCAACTACATCCACTTGGCTACTACTAGCCACATCACGACATTCTAAGTTTATATGAGTGTAGGAGATAGCATTATTACCTTTTAGCTCACATGAAGTATGGCCTTCACCTAGGATTGGATTATGGAAGACCATTTATTCCTTTGGGAAGCTCTCATTATAAGGGATTTTGTCAAGAATTCTTCCTTGCATCACCTCTTTGTCATTTTTCCCAAAGTTGGAATTCTTAGCCAAGAGCTACATTTGATCATCAACCATGTGTTCTTGAGGAACTCTTCCTGAATTCTCCAGTGGAATTATATTATCTTGAACTTGCACACAAGGAGAACTTATACTAGGAAAAATGCTAGTATCTTGGTTAGTGGTGATTTGGCATAGATGGCATGCTTGAATCATCAATTAGCGTAGAATTTCAAGGTGCCGATGGAAATTTTCAAAAGGGTCCAAGGTAGTATAAATACTATAACTATCCAGGTGGATGATTTTGTTCCTTCTATTGTCAAGGTACCTAATAGAAAACACCTAAAAAACAACAAACAAGTTAGTTCAAATAACCTCACACACTCATACTTGGATCTCACCTCACATTGGTCTCACAAGTATTGAATACTTGGCAATACTTGTTAAGTGAATTGAGTGGTGAATATGACTTGGTTCAGAATCAATTTTTGTTTGATAAGAATCAACTAAAATGATGCATGTACTTGAACCAACAAACTACTATGACTTAAAAACAAGAAAAGCACACAAAAAGTGAAGACACGAACAAAACGGACATAAGACTAATTATAAACCTAGTAGGTACTTAATAGTTTGCTAATTAGTGATAGAATCAACACAAAAGAAACTATAAACAACAAATATAAACTTATAAATCTAATTTAGAACTCAATTTGGTTGTTTATATAGTGATGATGTGGCAGCTTGTGATTGGACATCACTTTTTCAAAATTTTCAATTCTCAAATTCTTGTCAAATTTTTCAATTCTCAAATTCTTGTCTCGGCCAAAAAACACTTAGGGAAGGATGATAATTCATTTAGAGGGAAAAATATTCAAGTTTTAAGCCTTTTCAAGCTTCAAAATGGATTTGAAATGAATTGCCCTCCCCCCCCCCCCCCCCCCCCCGTACTTGTAATTGTACTTGAAGTTTCCTTTTGTGTTTGTTGTTTTCTTCTTTTGGCAAAACTAGGAAGCTTCTTGGAAATTGCCTTGAACAACTAGTACACTCTCTTTCCTCCATTTTTAATACCAAATAATAACTTTTGAATATTCTTCTCCAACAAGATATGTAGATTGAGGAAGAACAATATGAATATTCAAAAGTTGACCAAGGTTTGACCACTAGGCAAATGAACCCTGAATTCAATTCTTCTTTTAGATCTAAGTTCCTTTTTCCAAGACAAGCACAAACAACACAAAATCAGCCATAAATAATGTCACCAATACAAACCCAAAATAGATCTCACCTCCACAAGCTTCAAAAAAGTCACAACAATGCTGGATCTAGCTCAAAAACAACCAAATCCTGTTCCAAATGTAGATCTTGACTCCCTAGGTGAAAAGGAACAATAATATAGCACTTGAAACCAACAAAAAACACAAAATCATGTAGATCTAAGATTTAAAAATCTGCCAAAACACAAAAACAGGTTTACAATTGTTTTTGTGAGATTTTTTATTTTCTACACTCTTTTTTGGTGAGATTTTCTTAATAAGGACACTAAAACCAATATTTAGGGATTTAGGAACAACCCTAACCAAGGTTTTGATACAAAATGATATCCTAAAGGAAGGATAAACATGACAATGGACACATAAGGAACCAAAAACAGTAACTAGAAGAAAGGGAGATGAAGAAGAATGCATAAAATGTAAAGACAGTAGAAAGACCTTTACTCCTACCAAGTGATTAGCAAAATATGGCGTATCAAACCACCAATCACACCTCACCAATAAAAGCTCAAAACTTCCTCTTAGGTGGACCAAAGTACTCACACTTCCTCTATCACACATTTCTTGCCAAATGTTCAACACAAATAAAAACCATCAATTGTATTAAACTCTCAAGATTTTTGATATCTTTTCCAAGACCTACACTAAGATGGCTTCTCCAATCCCTACACTAAGGAAATAAACTACACTAAGAGTAATACTCAATTTCAGTTCATCAAAGTCTAATGAAAATGGAAGCTAGAAGGTCTATTTATACTATTACATAACAATGACTAAAATAGCCTTAATGAAGGGTGCTCCTTTGGAGTGTAAAAGGGAGGTATTAAAAGACCACAATGCCCTTAGTTGAGGTTCCTATGTGATATAGAAATCCCACCTTCTCTCTTTAATTTGGAAAAGGCTTTGTAATGGTTCCAAAAGGTCTTCAAGAACTTGCAAATCTAAGACTTGATCCTTTGATAATCCAAAGCTTGAACCTTCTACAAGACCTTGTAAACCTTGTGCTCTTTATGCTTGTATCAGTAACTTAACTTGGATTTTAGTACGAGTGGCTCACCATGAGTCATGAGGATAGGGTATGAGTTTTATAGTATAACTCGTATGTTGGATAGTGTTCAACCCCATATAATTCTGCCTAGGATATGATTTCAAGGTACTAATCGTATGGTTAGCTATAGTTATGCATGGGGGGTCATATGTTGGATAGTGTTTTTTTTCAAAGAGAGGCCTAGGGTACGAGTTATAGGTACCACTCGTACCCTAGGGTGCGGTTAGAGTAGGGTGGATCAACCATCTTATGGGAATTTTAAGCAGTTTAAGTTGGGGGTAATCTAGACATTTTTTCTCTTAATATCTTTAGGCCCAACGACTTATAACATTCTTGGGACATCATTTAACCTAGTTGTAATCACTCAAACTCTCTTAAAATACTCTCAAATTCTCTCAAGGCTCTTGTATCAAGGAAGGCTAAGGTTTTATCAATAGGATCAATTTGGGGCTTACAAGGGTGATTTCTCTCCATCATCTTCTTAATATAAGGCACACTACTCCTCCCTCTTTGTTATTTCCAACTAAATATGTATTTTATGAATTGTTTTCATGTCATAATTGTTGTATGATTTTGGATTTTAAAATATATGTTGGGTGGTTTTGGTTATAAATGGTTAGTTATGGTTTTCCCATGTCTTTTACGTGTGGTTTTCATAATATTATGGTGGTTTGAACATTTGGTTGCATGGGAATGGTTAATTGGTACTTAGTTTAGCTTTAGAAATACTATGCCCCCAACATGTTTGATAAAAGGTCTATGAGAATGTTTTTGGTTAAATTGTTGGACTTTTATTGAACTACGCATGGTATACCTTGGTAATGGAATCCTAAATGGTATAAATAGAATAAATGGTTTTGAATGGTTAAATAGTAAGTTCTTAGTGGTTATATGGTTGGTCTAATAGAAAACCTTGTGGGGTACAAGGGAATCCTCCAATCAAACATAATACTGATCACTTGTAGGGTATATGGGATTCCCCAAAGTAAACCTGATAATGTAATCTATGGGTACATGGGAATCTTTTTACTTAAAAATAATGGCTAAGGACATTGGTTACAAGCTACAGTCGGTTTGACAATACCACTACTTATAGCATTGGTTAATAATAAATGGAATGGTGGTATGGTTGTGTGTTAATGGTTTTAATTCGGCAATAATGGCGGCGTGTGATAGCTATCCATAAAGGTGTGTGTCCAATGGACGAACACAAGAAACTTATATTTTCCAAAATGAGGATTGGTCATGGAGACCATATGTTATACTTACATGGTACCCAGAAATCCCCTAAATATACTTGTACATATGTATCATGGAGATCGAAGGGTACTCAGGAATCCCTTACTCCTATGGTTTCTTCAATTCATGTGGCTACATGCATCGAATCCTGTTCAGGGGTTACACTATACCTATATATCCCGTGGGTGTTTCTACCTTGATTAAGGTACACATACCTAGGTTAATGGTTTTAAAGGCATGCTAAACCGAATTTTCTTTCCCAGCATGGTTATATATATATATATATGTATGTATGTATGTATTTATGATTGTGAATGCATATAGTTGGTTTATTTGATTTTAAAGGTTGATAATATTTTATCCTTATCCTGAGTGCATGATAGAATTCACCTATTAACCTATCTTCGGGTAGTAGTATCCCTACGTGGTACGTGAACTTATAATTCTACTCTTCTAGCTTAGTGATCGAATTTGGGATCAGCTTGGTTGGATTGAAGTGGTGAGCTTTAATATTCCAGAAGGCTCTGTTTCATGGAATAGATGTTTTTATATACTTTGGTTATTTCATAGACATTGGTTTTGGCTTTGGTTGAAGGCATGTCCCAAATGGATATTATTTTACTTTTGAATAGAGACTTTGTAGGACTATTATATATTGATATGGTCGGTGTTAATAGGGGTGTTTGTATTTGTATTAAGGATAATACTGTTTGACTGTATTTATTATTGTTCCATCCTGTTGTTATGGAATCATACTTGGTTATTGTTTTGGTTTTTGTATGGTTATTGGTTGGTATTGGTTAGTTGGACTTTCTTGGGTTGGTCACAGTTTTGGACCTATCCTAGCATCTAGAATTGTACAAAATTCTATCTTGTTATATGTTAGAAATTCATCAGACTCAGGGAACATGTTTAGAGGTTGGATTAGGTAACGGTGGTGGTCTCGGGTCCTGGTTGGGCTTGGGATGCCCATTATGACAAGGTAGTGGTTTGGGTCATGTCAAGTTTGTATCATAGCTTTAGGTTCATGGTCAATTGGGAGTCTACAAATCCATGTCAAACAGAGTCTCTTTAAAGGATGTATAGCACACCATAATCATAAGAGAGAGGCTATAAGGCATTTAGGAATATTTCATTTTCTCTGTGTTCTATTTTTAAGATTGGAGTCTAAATCCTGGAATCATCTCTAATTCCTATTTATTCACCTTTTAGATCATGCCTCGATGATTTGAAATTCACAGAAACTTTATTGTCCCAATCGGGGACAATATTGATGGGACACGTTCTACTTATGGGATCTATACTGGGTCTAGGGTCAAGGTCCCAAATATTTCTAGAGTTCCAACGGTTCCTTCTTGACCTTCTCAAGCTCCTCAGGCTGAGAAATACAAATTTTTTAGTTGATGCTTGTGACTTCTTAGTTTATAGCTTCTTTGGGTGAGTAGGGTGTATCTGGTATTTCATCTTCTAAGGCCACAAGGGTTAGCCAGTTCATGAGGTTGAGTCCTCTAACTTTTACTGGTGTTAAGGTGGAGGAAGATACTTAAGGTTTTCTAGATAAGATGGAAAAGATCTTCAGGGTCATGCAGGCCATGAATATGGAATGGGTGAACTATTTTTTGTATCATCCAAAGAATGTGGCATACCAATGGTATGAGGAATTAGATCAGGCAAGGGGTGAGGTTTATGAGTCATCTCTATGGGAAGACTTTCTCTAATGTTTTTCTAGATTTCTTCTTTACTTAAGAGTCGAGGAAAGCAAAATCAAAGGAACTTTTTAATCTGAAATAGGGGAAGATGTCAATCAAGAAGTATGCCTTGAAATTTCACTAGTTGTCTAGGTAGGCTTCAGAAATGGTGTCGAATATAAGGTCCAGGATGAGAAAGTTTGCTTTAGGACTGTCTCGATAGTTGATCTTTGAAAGCAAGACTGTATTTCTAATCAATGACATAGATATCTCTAGGTTCATTGTTTATATACAACAAGTGGACGAGAAAAAGAGAAAACAGGATAAGGTAGGTAAAAGGAAAGGTAAGAAGTTTAAGTTCTCTGAACAGGGTGGTCAACATCAAAGTGTTAAGGATGGTGGTAAGTAGCCAAATAAGAAGTGGAAGAGTTCTGGTTCTTTCTTCATAGCTAGTGCTTCTTACTCTAAGCAGTCGTATGACAAGCATCAGTAGAGTAGCGATAACTTCAAGGCATAGGGTGCCCAATCTCAAGCTAGTAGGGCTCAGGCGGCTTTATCATGTCCTCCTTGTAGGTTCTGTGGTCGGTTGCATTAGGGATTCTGTGATAAGTGGATAGACAGGTGCTTCAGATGAGGTCATCTAAGCCATATTTGGTAAGGTTGCTTATGGAGCTAACAAGGTTCTGGTTGCCTCTTCATCTTCTTCTGCACCCAGGGGTGCTACTTCTATATCTATTTCTACCTCTAGTACTGACACAGGCTGGAATAGGTTATATGTTCGTACATCCCAATAGGAGTTTAAGGCATCTTCTGATGTTATGACTGGTATGTTACAACTCTTTAATCGTGACGTGTGTTTTTTACTTAATTCAGGGTCTACTCTTTCTTATGTGACCCTATTTTTAGCTTTGTGTTTTGATTTTGATCTTGAGGTTATTTTTTATCCTCTTTCTATTTCTATCTCGGTAGGTGACTCTATAGTTGCTTAAAGTGTCTATAGGCAGTGTATGGTATATGTTATTAGTAAGAAGACTTTGGTAGATTTTTCTGAATATGATATGGTTAATTTTGAAGCTATTCGGAGTATGGATTAGTTACACTCGTGCTACACGTCTATAGATTGACGGACTCGTAAGGTTGTTTTTATGATCCCTGGTGAACTAATTGTTGAATGGGGGGTGGTTCCCTAGCTGTTAAGGGGAATTTTATATCATATCTTAGATCTCAGAGGTTAATCTCTACAGGGTGTCTTTATTATTTGGACTGGGTTAAAGACTTTAACACGGAAGGCCCTTTGCATTCAGGTTTTTTGGTGAGTGAGTTTCCTGTGGTCTTTATGGATGATCTTCCTAGTGTTCCTCCAAATAGGGGATTGATTTTGGGATTGATTTGATTCTAGAAAATTATACAATATCTATTACTCCTTATAGAATGGCTCCAGCTAAGTTGAAGGAACATAAGGAGCAATAGTTGTATGCCGAATTCTCGAAATGATAATTTTGGGTGTATGATGTAACTTTTTTGGGTCATAAAATTTCTAGTAAGGGGATCATGGTGGATCCACAAAAGGAGGCGGTGGTTAACAAGTAGCCTAGAGTAATAACTCCAATCAATATTTGGAGCTTCTTGGGTTTGGTCGGGCATTATAGGAGTTTTTTAGAGAGTTTTTTTATGATAGCTTCCCTATTGACTAAATTAACTTAGAAGAAGGTAAAGTTCTCTTAGTCGGATGCTTGTGAGGGTAGTTTCGAAAAGCAAAAGGATAAGTTAACTTTTGCTCTGGTTTTGACTTTATCAGAAGGTAATGAGGGGCTTCTGATTTACTTTAATGGTTATTGGGTGGGACATTGCCGTGTTTTGATGTAGCATGGTAAGGTGATTGCCTATGCTTCTAGGCAATTGAAGGTGCGTGAGAGGAATTATCCAACTTATAATCTTGGATTGTTAGTTGTGATGTTGGCATTAAAAATCTTGTGGCTCTATTTGTATGGAGTGTACGTGGACATATTCTCATATTATAAAAGTCTGCAGTATATGTTCACTCAGAAAGAGTTTAACCTCAGGCAGAGAAGATATTTTGAACTTATCAAGGACTATCCCATGAGTCTTTACTACCATCTAGGTAAGGCAAATATTGTTGTTGATTATCTTACCAGGTTGTCTATGGGGAGTTTAGCTCACGTGGATAAGGAGAGGCCAAAGTTGGCGAAGCATATTCATCGCTTTGCTAATTTGGGAGTTCTCTTTTGGACTATTATTATGGTAGTGTGTTGGTACAAAATGTGGTTCAGTAGTCTCTTGTGCAAAGATCAAGGAGAAGAAAATGCCCCATCCTATCTTTGTGAAGATCAAGAGTGATGTAGATTGTCAAAAGTTAAAAGTATTAGAGATCAGTGGTGATGGTAACTTGTGGTACCAAGGGAGATTATGTGTTCCTTATGTCAATGGTTTGTGAGAATGACTGTTCTCTGAGGTACATGAATCGGGCTATGTTGTTCATCCTAATTCAACAAAAATGTATCATTATCTCAAGGAGATCTATTGTTAGAATGGTATGAAGAAGGATGTGGCTGATTTTTTGGCCAAATGTTTTATGTGTTAACAAGTAAAAGTTGAGCACATGAGGCCTGTGGCTTTGTATCAGGAGATTGAATTTCTTAAATGGAAATGGGAAGTGCTCAACATTCATTTCTTTACCGGTCTTCCTCAGTATCAAAACCAATTTGATTCAATTTAGGTCATCTTGGATAAGATGATGAAGTCGGCTCACTTCTTGCTAGTTAGGACTAAATTTTTAGCTGAGGATTATGCAATGGTATCTTTATAAGATTGTGAAGCTGCATGGGGTACCCAGTTTGATTATCTCTGATCATGCCATACAGTTTTCATCTCACTTTTTATACTCGCTTCAAAAGAGGGTGGGTACTATGATTAGTCTAAGTATTGCTTTTCACATATAGATCAGTGGGAAAAAAGGAAGGACTATGCAGACATTGAAAGATATGCTTCGGTTATGTGTGATAAATTATGGTGGTAATTGGGTTTAGCATCTATGCAAAGCCCCAAATCTGGTACCCAAAATGCTACACAGTGCTAGTGACCCCGAAGGACCACAAGCTAACCCATGACTGATATTTGTACCTGAACACTAGATAATATACTATATAAATGCGGTATAAAAGGCTGAAAGGCCATAAGGTTCAAATATCTAATAAAACACAACATCTAAAAATTTGGTATATCAATACCAAAACAACTGAAATAACTGTCTGAACATATTATAGTCTGAAAGCCTCTAACATTGTACTACCTGAATAAGGAGTTGATAGGATATGTCCCCAACTAACTCCAACTACTGAAATAAACTAAGTACTATAGAAGTGATGTAATCAAATCATAACATCCTCAAATGATGAGGACTCACTACTGACTCTGACTACTGAAACTGGAATGGTACTGATGTTATGGAGCTCATACTTCTAAACCTATGGTATAAAATACCATAGCGCAAATGCGCCAGTACGATTGAATGTACTGGAATGCTAGTGAGGTAGGATGAATGCAAAGGTTTCTTATGCATGAATAATACTAACTGACTGTATAGCATGAACATGAGAATACATGCATGAATAAGTAATTGTAACTGAAGTCATGATAATGCTGACTATTGAGTCTGAATACTGATATCATGAGTTATTGATAACTGTTATAACTGATATTAAGTGACTGTATCTGACAGTCTAGATTCTGATAGAACTAGCAGAGTTTTTTACTGTACTGGGTGACTGTATCTGACAGTCCTAAATTTTGTAGAACTATCTGAGTTATATTACTGAGACCTGAGACTGAGAGTGTGGAAAGTAGTCTTTCGACCGACATACCCCTAATAAGCAATTATAGTTGAGTTGGGGTCCAATCTATAACCCCAATTTGAAGGGTGTCAATACCGCGCCACTGGTAAGGACAAGCTATGAGTGATCCCTCATCTAACAGGTACTCTAAGGAGAATGGTGGGACCCTCATATAACAGGTTAAGCCACCTCATTAACCCTTATCTAACAGGTTAGAAGTCTAACCCTACACTGGTACGTAGTTCTGGAGCACAAGCATTTCTTCTAAGAATCACAATATCTACTCGCAGGTGAGTTCCCATCCATGGGCACACTCAATGCTAATCCTACGTCCATCTAATTAGACATAGAATTAATTATACTGAGCTGACTGGACTGAGTTAATTGAGTTTCGTTGACTAATGGAGTATCACTGAGATATGATAACTGACTCAGATTACTGAGATTACTGAGATTATTGAGTTTTCCTAAGTCGTGAGACTAGATGAATTCTATTGAACATGGCTTGACTGAGTGTATCTTAAAAGTATGACACTGGCTCTAGGCACACAACTAAATTGTCGGGTACAAGTACCCTCAGGACTCAATAGCATGAAGCTGACAAGACTTTAAACTTCTTAACATATGACCATAGTCAACAATTCATAGTACAATTATCGAGGATACTCATGAAGTATTTGCATGTCATAAGCTTACACATGAATAGAAGTGCATGTAAGCATGTCATAATTTAATAAGCCTAATCTCATGAGAATTACATCAATCCCTCACAAAGCATAACAATAACATAGTAGTCATTTGAACTTAAGGGTGAAACAAAGGTTCATCATTTTGGTCACAATTGAGTCATAAGGCATGTTTCCTATTCTCTTAGGCATTTTATCAAACACCTTGCATGCATTATAAGCTTAGGCTTGGACATTAAATTAATTCATCATGGTTGTATAAATCAACATAATTTAATAGATTTCAATCCACATGCTAGCATAAATTAATGAAAACACATTTAACGATTCTAACTTGGGTATCATACACAATATCAACATAATCGTAATCAATCCCCAACATAAACATCATAATTTATAATTTAAAATTGAATTCTTGGGCTTCATGGATGGAAAGAATCCATGAATGAACACTTGACATACCTAGGTGGATGGTTTCTTGAATATTTGTGTAGGAAAGTGTAACACCCCACATTTTAGACTAGAATAAAAATCCATCATTCTTATGCATAGATGTTCCAAAAGCCTTGAATCCTATGAAAATTTAGTGTGTTAATCAATTATGTAGTGTGGGAATCTATTTGATCATGAATTTAGATCATAGAGGTCCCTCAACTCTAGGACAAGTTGAAAGATTTCCTATCATCCAAGTTTTAGTGAGAATCAAAACTTAGGGCAATTTCAATCAACTATAACTCCTTGTATATATTGAATTATAGTACCACTATATATCAAATGAAATATCTTTGAATTAGCTTTCCAATGAGACCAATTTCTCCCAAATTCGATATTGGAGCAAAGTGGTATGACCATTTTACTCCAGCATATCATCCAGGAAAACTGACTGATGACATTTTGTGATAAGTTATCACAAATGTGACGACTTATCACAAATGTCATCAGCCTTAGGAAGAAATCCACCCCCAGTGACGATATTTTGTGATAAGTTATCATAAGTGTGACGATTTATCACAAATGTCATCAGCCTTAGGCAGAAACCAGCTCCCAAGTGACGACATTTGTGATGACTTATCACAAATTTGACGACATTTCAGCCTTGGTCGCCAGCTAAGACTTTCAACAATTGGAAAGTGTTTTCGTAAGGGTATTTTCATCTTTTTCTCATCTCCCATGACTTATAAACCTCAAGAGACGTAATTTTTTCCTACTTTTCTTCGGTTAGACATCTTAAGAATTCTCTCATACACTCTCAACCACAACATTAGGGTTTTCTCTCAATATTATCTCCTCAAGAACAAGAACATTCTCTCCCAAAGGGGTTAAACCCTAGTAAAAAAAAATCAAGAACAAGCCTAAGGATATCTTCAAGAACCTTAAAAAAAATCAGATCTCTTTCAAGATTCAATCACTAAGATATGCGTAGTGTTCATCCATGGATCTATTTCATCCATGGAGCTCAGGAATCATGTTTTAAATTATAAATTATGATTTCCTTGTTGTGTTATGAATATATTCATGTTGATGATTGTTGTTTGGATTCAAGGTTGTATCTTGATGTGTTTTTCATGAACCATGTGAGTAGGTTAATTGAAACCCATGAATTTTTGATGGATTAAGATTGTCAAATTGATAAGCACACCTATACCCAAAGTTGTGCATATAAGGTGTATTATAAAATGCCGAGAATGATAGAATCCATGTTTTTATGAATTAATAGTGCTTGAATGATAAGTCCATGTTCTATTCCTTATGTTTCTACATGAATTCCATGTTATTGATATGTGTTGTTGTTATGAGTTGTTGTTGTGATATGGAATGTCCATGACATTGAGGTATGCAAGTATACCCATGTTATATGTATTCTCTTTCATGTATAAGGTGTTGAGAACCATGTGATGTATGAAATCCCCTACTTATTGTATTATGAACTGTGGATGTTATTCCTATGATCAAAAAGTATCATGTGTGTCAGTTTCCTTCCATCCAATCCTGGGGGTACTTGTACCCAAAAAATATAACTGTGTGCCTAGAGTCGAGTCTGTCTCAAAATAATCTCAGTCATGCTATGATCAGTAGAACTCAGTCAGTTATAGAATTTAGAACTCTTAGACAGTTATAGAACTTAAGAAATCTCAGTAATCTAAGTATCGTTATCATTCCAGCTTCTGTTCAATACACAGCTTAGATCTTAGTAGCATTCAAGAAATTAATTAAGAACTTAGTATTATTCAGTCAGCTAATAGATTCAGTAGTATTCCATCAGATAATGGAACCAAGGAAACTCAGTCTGCTCAGTCAAGTAAGAAACTCAGTAACAGATTCAGTTTAGTTCAAATACAAGTTCTAAGAATCAGTTCAGAGTCTTTTAGTTGGAAGCAGGAGCTAGCACTGAGCAAGTGCAGGGATGGCGGCTCCCTGTCAGAGAGGCAGAGTCATGAGGAGCTATCCCTGAACTCCAAAATTGCGTATCCAATATAGGATGTAGGAGTCACCCGTCAGAAAAAGGCTTGTCATCCGTCAGAGAGGCTTGACTATTATACTGCCTTTGGCTTGACTTCCGACGAGGGTGACCCATCAGATAGGCTTGATCGGAGAGGTCTTTACCTGGGGCACAGTATTGACACCCTTCCAGCTGGGATTACAGGTTGGACCCCACTAGTTCAGAATCGAGTTATGTTGGTTAAGTAAGAACTCCCACAGTTACAGTTTTAGTATCAGTCTTCAGAATAGAACTAAGAAAGCAGGACTGTCAGATACAGTCACTAATCTCAGTAAGAAACTCAGATAGTTCCCCAGATTCATAGACCACCCGCTAGATAGGCTTGGTCTAACATAAAGTTATTCAGTATCCATACTTACAGAGGTCACCTATCAGATAGGCTTGATCTCCATCTTAGATTCAATTAAGTATTCTCAATATCAGTTCCAGAGTTCACCCGTTAGTTAGGCCTGATCTCAAGCTTAGTCCCTCTTAATCATTATTAGAAGATTTAGACTATCAAATACAGTCGCTCAGTATTAGTTACATTAGTTAGGCTGATCATCATATTTATATCAGTTAGATTAGTCTTCATAGCTTACGTTATCAGTATTCAGTTTTAGGACTGTTAGACATAGTTAATCAGACCAGTTCTTTATAATTCGAACTATCAGAAATAGTCGTTCATCTATTTCGTATCTCAGTATTAGTAAACTCATATTGTCAGCATTCCGACTCAGTAGTCAGTATCACCGTGAATTCAGTTATAGTTAGTTATGCATATATGTATTCTCACGTTTATATCAGTCAGCATTGTTCATGCATATAAACCCTTTGCATTTAGCCTACCTCACTCGTATACTCAGACATTCAGATATACTGATGCATTCATGCTATGATGTTTTATTTTACACCATAGGTTCAGAGGCACGAGTTCCAGAGCAGTAGTAGCATTGCAGATTTCAGCAGTTAGAGTTATAAGTAAGTCCTCATCCTTTGAGGACATGATTATTTATTTATCTTCTCATTGATTAGTTCATTAGTCAGAGTTAGTAGGGACATGTCCCATCATCTCCTTATTCAGATTATTCAGACAGTAGAGGCTTTCAGACTAGGCGCAGACTAGATTACAGACTAGATTTAGACTTTAGTATTTCAGTTTTATTTTGGTATTGTGATACCACTTTATTCAGACATTTTTATTACTTAGATTATGTTTGGTATTGAACCTCATGGCCTTTAGTTTATGTTTCCATATTGATATTTATATATTATGCAGTGTATAGGTAAAGATATTAATTATGGGTTAGATTGTGGTCCCTCGGGGTCATGAGCACTGTGTAGCATTCCAGTTCAGAAAATTGGGGCATTATAAACTTGGTATCAGAACCTAAGTGGGAGATTCTCTATAACTCCCTAAAGTTATCAATTCCTTAAACCCATTCAGTTTCATGCACAGATTTCTATTATGAGTTGCATCAATTATCATTGCACAATCATTCATGCTTTCAAGAGTAAGTTCAGTCAGACCTCCATGCATTAGATATGCATGTTCAGTAGAGAAAGTTCAGCTTATCAGTATATTTAGTCATACATTCATGAGAACAATTTAGTAAAGTATCCGTGCATCAGATATGCATATCTGTCATGAGGATTTATCTTATCAATAGTCTTATCTGGGTATTTTATGCATCAGCTATGCATGCATACTCTAGTGGAAAATTTAGTGTCAGCAATTTCTGTCATATAGTCATGTTTTAAATATTCACATCCCTTAAGTAAGTTCAGTTGATCAGTACTCGTAACTTATCAATCGACATTCGAGGATGAATGATTCCAAGGGGGAGATAATGTAACACCCCATATTTTGGACTAGAATGAAAATCTGTCATTCATATGCATAGATGTTCTAAAAGCCTCAAATCCTATGTAAATTTAGTGTGTTAATAAATTATGTAGTGTGGGAATCTATTTCATCATGAATTAGATCATAGAGGTCCCATAACTCAAGGACAAGTTGAAAGATTTCCTATCGTCCAAGTTTTAGTGAGCATCAAAACTTAAGGCAACTTTAATAGGCCATAATTTCTTATATATATTTAATTATAGGACTTACTATATATCAAATGAAAATAACTTTGAATTAGATTTCCAACGATACAAATTTCTCCCAAATCCAATATTGGAGCAAAGAGCTATGACCATTTTACTCCAGCATGTCAGCCTGAAAAACTGACTGATGACATTTTGTGATAAGTTATCACAAGTGTGACGACTTATCACAAATGTCGTCAGCCTTAGGATGAAATCCACCCCTAGTGATGATATTTTGTGATAATTTAGTCAAGAAAAATCAAGAACAAGCCTAAGGATTTCCTTAAGAACCTTAAAGAAACATTATATCTCTTTCAAGATTCAATCACTAAGGTATGTGTAGTGTTTATCCATGGATTTCTTTCTTCCATGGAGCTCCAGAATCATGTTTTAAATTATAAATTGTGATTTTCTTTTTGTTTTATGACTATATTCATGTTAATGATTGTTGTATGGATTCAAGGTTGTATCTTGATGTGTTTTTCATGAAGCATGTGAGTAGGTTAGTTGAAACCCTTGAATTTTGGATGGATTAAGACTGTCAAATTGATAAGCACACCTATACCCAAAGTTGTGCATGTAAGGTGTTTGATAAAATGCCAAAGAATGATAGAATCCATGTTTTTATGACTTAATGGTGCTTAAATGACAAGTCCATGCTCTATTTCTTATGTTTCCACATGAATTCTAGGTTATTGATATGTGTTGTTGTTATGAGTTGTTGTTGTGATATGGAATGTCCATGACATTGAGGTATGCAAGTATACCCATGTTATATGTATTCCCTTTCATGTATAAGGTGTTGAGAACCATGAGTAGTATGAAATTCCCTACTTACAGTATTATGAATTGTGGATTTTATTTCTGTCATCAAGAAGTATCATGTGTGTCAGTTTCCTTCCATCGAGTCCTGGGGGTACTTGTACCCAAAAAATATAACTGTGTGCCTAGAGTCGAGTCAGTTTCAAGATAATCTCAGTCGTGCTATGGTCAGTAGAACTCAGTCAGTTACAAAATTCAGAACTCCCAGACAGATAATAGATTCAGCAGTATTCCATCAGATTACGAAACTAAGTGAACTCAGTCAGCTTAGTCAAGTAAGAAACTCAGTAACAACTTTAGTTTAGTTCAAATACACGTTCTAAGAATCAGTTCAGAGTCTTTCAGTGGGGAGTAGGAGCTAGCACGGAGTGAGTGCAGGGATAGTGGCTCCCCGTTGGAGAGGAAGAGTCATTTAGAGGAATCCCTGAACTCCAAAACTGTGTAGCCAGCGTAGGATGTAGGAGTCACCCATCAAAAAAAGGCTTGTCATCCGTCTGAGAGGCTTGTCTATTATACTTCCTTAGGCTTGACTTCCTACAAGGGTCACTCATCTAATAGGCTTGACCAGAGAGGTCTTTACCCGTAGCGCGGTATTGACACCCTTCCAGCTGAGGTTACAGGTTGGACCCCACTTGTTCAGACTCGGGGCATGTCGATTAAGTAAGAACTCTGACAGTTATAGTTTTAGTATCAGTGTTCTGAGTAGAACTCAGAAATCAAGACTGTCAAATACAGTTATTAATCTCAGTAAGGAACTCAAATAGTTCCACAGATTCATAGACCACCCGCTAGATAGGCTTGGTCTAACATAAAGTTATTCAGTATCAGTACTTATAGAGGTCACCATCAGATAGGCTTGATCTCTATCTCAGATTCAGTTGAGTATTCTCAATATCAGTTCCATAGATCACCCGTTAGTTAGGCATGATCTCAAGCTTAGTCACTCTTAATCATTATTAAAAGAGTCAGACTATAAGATACATTTGCTTAGTATAAGTTACATCCGTAAGGCTGATCATCACAGATATATCAGTTAGATCAATCGTCATAGCTTACATTATCAGTATTCAGTTTCAGGATTGTTAGACACAGTTAATCAGACTAGTTCTTTATAATTCAAATTATCAGAAATAGCCTTGCACATATTCAGTATCTCAGTATCAGTAAACTCATGTTGTCAATATTCTGACTCAGTAGTCAGTATCACCACGATTTTAGTTATAGTTACTTATGCATGTATGTATTCTCACGTTTATATCAGTCAGCATTGTTCATGCATACAAACCATTTGCATTTAGCCTACCTCACTCGTATACTCAGTACATTCAGACTTACTGAAGCATTCGCGCTATGGTTTTTTATTTTACGCCATAGGTTCAGAGGCATGAGTTCCAGAGCAGCAGTAGCATTGCAGATTTCAGCAGTCAGAGTTAGAAGTGAGTCCTCATCCTTCGAGGACATGATTATTTCTCTATCTTCTCATTGATTAGTTCATTAGTCAGAGTTAGTTGGGGACATATCCCATCAGCTCCTTATGAAGATTATTTAGACAGTAGAGGCCTTCAGACTAGACACAAACTAGATTACAGACTAGATTCAAACTTTAGTATTTTAGTTCTATTTTGGTGCTGTGGTACCACTTTATTCAGACATTTTTATTACTCAAATTATGTTTAGTATTGAATCTCATGGCCTTCAGTTCATGTTTCCACATTTATATTTATATATTATGCAGTATACAAGTACAAATATCTGCCATGGGTTAGCTTATGATCCTCGGGGTCATGGGCATCGTTTAGCATTTTGGTTCAGAAAATTGGGGCGTTACAGAAAGCTTGAATTCTTAACTTTGAATTAAACACCTAGGGTTTCTTGTTCTTGGGGATTGATCTTTGAGAAAAACCCTAATTGGATATTGTGAATGAATAATGAAGTTATAAGCTATTGTCTGGTATAATTAGGGTTAAAATTGGTAGGAAAAGACACAAATACCCTTTTATAAATGGCTTTAAATTGTTGAACGGGATCTACGATGGCTCTTGCGATAGTCCATTACTGGCTCGACGATCCATCGTTCTGACCATCACACTTGGGCAAGAATAGGAACTCACTAGCTTAGTAGCAACGGCTTACACGATGGTCCTTCGCTAGCTCAATGGTCTGTCAACCTGTTTATCGCACCTTACCTAGAAAATTAACTTACTGCCTTAGTTGCGTTTGTTTAGGCGATGGTCCATTTATAGCTCAATGGTCCATCAACCTGCCCATCACACCTGGGCGGTTCTGACAACTCTCAGTAAAATATTCATAACTTTTTACTCCGATAGCAGATTTTGGATGAAATTGGTATCGTTGGAAAGCTAATTCAATTTCCCATATGATAAAATGTCAAAATTGGGGAAATTCTTTCTAGTTTAAACATTAATCATTTAGGAAGTCATCAATAACTCTTCTAAAGACTAGATTGGACTTAAAAAAAAGTTCGGGGTATTACAATCTCTCCCCTTGGAAATATTCATCCTCAAATGAGACTGACTGAGAGGGGAGAAATTGTAGACTGAATTACATATTGAACATGAATGACTAAAACATGACTCTATGACTAACATGACTGATAAACTGAATATATATCATACTGAACATGTATATTTGATAATGAGTAACTAATTCATGAATACATAACTGAGTATTCTGAGGAACTAAGTTTCTCACAATGAGAATGCATATCTGATGCATGATTACTTGACTGAACTAATACATGAATAAATGATTGAATATGCAATGGTATTTGATACCAAGTTTATAATGTAATACTGAACATAAAATGGATACCAATCTTGTAACTGAAACCTGAATATAAAACTGAAAAGCTTAAGAGAACTATTACCTTGAACTAGATCTGAGTTAGTAGAGAAGAGGTGAGAGTACTTGGTTTGCATATCTGCTGCTGCTTCCCAAGTATCTCCCTTAATGGACTGATTCCCCCAAAGAACTTTGACAAGAGAGACTTTTTTGTTTCTTAGTCTGCGAGTTTTATAGTCTAGAATTTTGACTGGAATCTCTTCATAAGAGAGGTTGTTCAGAACATCTATGCTCTGAATAGGGTACGACTGTCGGGTCACCTATACACTTCTTGAGCAAAGAGACATAGAAGACTGGATTAACTAAGGCTAGATCTGAAGGCAACTCTAGATCATAAGCTACCTTGCCAAAATGACTGAGAATTTTACAGGGATCGATATATCGGAACTAAGCTTTTCCTTTTTGTCGAATCTCTTTACTCCCCTGATGGGAGAGATCTGTAGATAGATAAAGTAATTAATCTCGAACTTGAGATCCTTTACTAAACACGCATGAATGGGAACATATGAACATGTTTGAGTCTATACTATGTGACATAGACTGAGTATTGTGAACTAAACTGAGCCATTGCGTACATGGATTACGGCTGATATTAGAGCTTGAAGGTCCACCTATGAATACCCACTACTCCAAGATAGGTTCCTTATATGAAGAGAGAATGGCATGTTTAGGTAATGAAAGTTTAAGGGATTATAGTGTATCTCTCCCTTGGGACACTACGTCCCTCGAAGAATGCTGACTTGGTCGAGATACTGAGGAGAGACTAAATTGATGCATAGGGCACCCACAAATTAAATTGCAACTAAATATTCAAGATCTGAGACTGAGTCATGAAACATAAATTGAGCTGAACACACAACTACTTGATTGGTCCATCTTAGAATGGTTACATTCATGAGACTTCAAATAGTGCGACTAGGTGGACAGAATGGGAAAATATGTGAACTTATCTTTCTGACTATTGGAATAAAGTACTAATTGTTCAAACTAATTCCTACTGACTGATTTATCTGATCTGCTGACTGACTGATGGTTGAGTATTGGGTATGTAAGACTGAGCTATACTTAGTCTGAATTATTAGACTGAGAATATAGAGTTTTTATGAACATGAGAAAGGGTCTAACTGAGTAACATGAGATAGTTGAGCATTAATTCATAAAATACTTGTATTTTTTGAGAATAGAAGACCAGGCGTATAACATGTTTTTGAAATATTTTGTAAGATGAGTTACTGAAACACTAATAAAATCCATAACTGATAACTACATGCTATGGTTAAGAAAACCTTAAATTAGACTGTGGTAGTGATCTGATTTCTGAACTTAAGCTGAGGATGACAATATATCTAAGACTGTAGCAGAGACTGCAACTAAATTTGTCATTGAGACTCATACTGGGACTGAATGCTAGTTTCTGATAATTAAGGTTTAGACAGGTACTGAAGTACTGAATTCTGATGGATAAGTAATTGATAATTGAAAACCATGGTCCTGTAGGACTATCTGAGTCCCTTACTGAATACCGATTACTAAATTAACATTGTAACTGAGGCTTAAGGGATAGAACATCGATACCATGCATTTATTGAGAGATCTAAACTAAAGGTATGCATGACATAACCTAAGTTTGGCTGATCACTAGGAGTGAACCATGAGTCATGTGGGATGAGTATACTGTAAAGCACGACATGAGTACATAAGACATGAGCTGCATGACCTAAGTCTGCAGGTTTTCTATTCATGGGACATGATCCGTACTATTGAGTAAACTAGAAATCCTTATACTAGGAACTGGAAACGTACATGATTTTCACTAATGTGCACAAATATGTGCGATGATCATGGAGCTGACAGGTAGTACATAAATAGATATCATGATACTTGATGGATTTTGAGGATCTATAATACTATTATAAGATGGTCTGCATGATTATATTCACTACGGAAATAGACGAGGATGTCATCTATGAAGATTATGACAAACATGTCCAAGTACTACTTGAACACATGGTTCATCAAGTCCATAAAGCTGCTGGGGCATTGGTAAGACCAAAAGACGTTACTAAGAATTTGAAGTGACCTTACCAAGTTTAAAAGCTATCCTCAGAATATCATATTCTCTAACTCTGGGATGATGATAGCCTGATTTGATGTCTATATTAGAGAAATAGCTGGCACCCTAAAGTTGGCCAAACAAGTCATTGATTTTGGGAAGTGGACACTTGTTCATAACCGTGACTTTATTAAGCTGACGGTAGTCTATACACATTCTGAGAGAGTCATCTCTCTTTCGCATGAACAGAATGGTGTACTCCACAGGGAAACACTAGGCCTGATGAATCCCTTATTTAAGAGATCCTTCAACTGTTCTTTTAGTTTTTTAAGTTTTGCAGGTGCCATTCTGTATGGCAAAATAGATAAAGGCTGAGTACCTGAAAGATGATCAATGCCAAAGTCTATTTCCCTTTCAGGAGGAACTCCGAGAAAATCTTTGGGAAACACATCTGAATATTCATTCACTAATGAGACTGATTCAATACAGGGAGTTTTGAAACTAGAATCCTTAACTCGAACAAGATGATAGACATATCTCTTAGATATCATTTTCTTAGTACGTAGATAGGAAACAAGCAGACCTCTGAATACTGAAATACTACTCTCCACTCTAGGATGGGTTTATTTGAAAATTAAAACTAGACTATATTCGACTATGGCATAGCAGGAATGAAGCCAATCCATGCTGAGAATAACATCAAAATCTATAATCTCTAATTCAACTAAGTCTGTTAAAGTGACTTTCTCAGTTACCATGATTGGACAGTTCTTGTATGCCCGTCGGGCTATGATGGTTTTACCCACAGGGGTAGAGAGTGAAAAGGGATCTGCTAGAGTTTTGGTACTGACTCAAAAATCAACTACTATTTAAGGAGTAACAAAAGACAAGGAAGCTCCTAGATCTAGAAAAGCGTAAATATGCAAGTGAAAGATCTGTAACATACCAGTAACCATATCAGGAGAATTTTCCTAATCCTGTCAGGATTGGAGAGCATAAAGTCTATTTGGGTGTTATCCACCAGTAGACTGAGCTGCGGAACGGTTACGCTAACCTTGAAAACCTGACTGGGGACATATCTAACTCTGTGGCCTAGCTTGCCACATCCAAAATAGACGTTGTTTCCAGCTCTATAAATACCCTGATGGTTTTACCACAAGTCTGACAAAGGGGATGGGTTTGGGCCCTGCTAACACTGCCCTGAGTTTTAGGGCCTGGCGCCCTATCCCTTTTGTCGTCTCTAAATTTTGGCACTAGAGCACTGGCTGAAGAATGGACTGGGACAATATCCTGATGATTTCTCTAACCTACTACTGAGTAAGATAAAGTGAGGGAGTCAGTTCTAAATGAGCTATGAAAGGCATGCTCGTCCAGGAAATCTACCTGAATGAGCGAAGGTACTGACTGATTTCTGGTTCTTCTTATGTTAGCCTGTCACGACCCGAACCGGGGCCCTGTCCATGACGAGTATTCCAAACCATCAAGGCCCGAAAAACCCCTTATCTATCTGGCAATCATGCACATGACTTATATGAAAAAAAAAAAAGCAAAAGATACACTATATAAATGAAACATGGTCAAGAATCATAAGAAAACAATAATGGGGAATAATGTCCCACAATCTCAATCAACATCTCTATAACGTCTGTGAAATCTCTACTACATGACTGAAATAAATATCTATCTGAAAACTGAGAAAAGACCTCCAGTAGACCCAAACAACAAATGATGAATGAAACTGGCAGATTTCAGTCCTTCCGAAATATAGAATGCTCACCAAGTGACTCTGTGAATCTATCTGAGGAAATCTACTAATTTTCTGGACCCCTAGACTGTGCCTTCGAACTTGGGAGGGAAGGGAGTCA
The DNA here is from genome assembly GCF_002878395.1 of Capsicum annuum. Lineage (NCBI taxonomy): Eukaryota > Viridiplantae > Streptophyta > Magnoliopsida > Solanales > Solanaceae > Capsicum > Capsicum annuum. The sequence continues at coordinate 70,819,657 of NC_061116.1, forward strand.
ATACAAAAGTACTGGAACACAGAGATATCAAAACAAAGCATAATATTTTTACAAAATATAGTTGAGAGCCATTATAAAGTAGTTTCATATCAAATCATTTGAAAACACATGGGCATAATATAATTGTTTTCAACAATAATGCAATGCAGCTGAGCTAGGTCAAATACCCTACATATAACATTTACACCAACTGTCAAACCTCGGTTGCCTCCGAGATTAGAGTATAAGTGAGGGGAAGACACACAAGATCACACATCAGGGTGTCTCGACCCAATGGTAGTGCACAAGATCACAAAGCAGGGCTCCTAACCATAGTCCCAATTTGGGAATGACATAAAGTCAGGTACCCAAGATCACAAAGCATGGTACCAAGTTCCCATGTTGGCAAACACGATTTCCAGCGATGAGCCCTTACACTCAAATGCCTTCTTCGGGCATCCATCTATCTCGTGTAAAATCAATGCATTCAAATTTCATCTGATTCAATCACATATCATATTCTGTAGGGTATCATCCTATCCGACTTGTAAGTCATTAATATGACATCATTACTTCATGTAACCATTATATTCATCATATTTCAACATAATAACCCTCTCCTTGCAAGTCGAAAATCATATCCACTTTCAAAATAGTTCATGTCATGCTTGTCAAGATGATTTCAAACAATTCACATCATATGAAAATTTCAAACAATTTCATATCAAGAGAGGGGTTTCATATAATTCATGCTCTTAAGTTAACATCTTTTGAATCACAAGAATATGCATATATAATATATCAAATCACTTCGGAAATAGTCCTAAAGACCAAATCAGTATCATAAAGATGCTTGAAACATGTTTATATTCATAATTTCAAAACCCCCATTTTTAAAACATGAATTTTTAAGCCCATGAGATTTTTGAGATAACCCCACGTACCTCTATATGTGAATATGATAGGTGCTTCTTAAAGCCTACGTTACGGGGATTCCAAATCTTCAATTTGTTTTGAAAACCCATGGTTGAATCTTGAGTTATTGGGTTTTTATTTTTAAATCCTAAGGGGTGTTCTTGAGAGAAAATTTGAGAAACGGATTATATTTTGATGAATTGGGGGCTAAATCTGATGTTATAGATGAAATTTGGTTGAGGTGAAATGACTAAAATGCCCCTAAGAAAATTAAAAAAAAATCAAAATTGTCCCTCAGTTGACAAGCTGTCAGGCTGAAGTAAAATAGGTATAAATCCTTGCTTAGATGTTGGATTTGGATGAAACCAGTTGCATTGGAAAGAAGACTCAAAGATATTTCATTTGATAGTTAGCAGCTCTCCCAGTTCATTTTATTCAGAGAGTTATGATCATTTGAAGTTGACCCTGAAATGCTTGGGCAATAGGCTATGCATTTTGCTACTATTTTGAAATCCAAACGCAGCCTTATGCGTTCCAAAAAATTCCGAAACTTATCTGAGATGTACTATGAGCTTGCCCAATCGTAACGCAACTTGAAAATCTAAAACCAGATATCAGGAAGGTTGAAAAGTTGTATCCCGAAGATAGCCAGCTAAAATGACTCTAAGTCCTCATTACACTTAGAAAAAATATTCTAGTTATTAGCCCCTCAAACATAACACTAGAAATGAAATCGACTCAAGAATTTTACGAGGCATTACGATAGGAGTGATTACCACACGTATGTTAATAAAGAATAATTCAATTAAGGTCTATATACGTAGGAACGATGGTCTAAACTCTAGCTTGAAAATACAGGGTGTTACATTATCTCCCCCTTGGGATCATTCGTCCTCGAATGATTGCTAGGAACATATTGAAGCTTAGAGGTATGGAATAACACAAACATAATATGTTTCTCTAAGAAAGAATACACTGATCTGAAACATGACTATAAGGATGGAACTACTAATGTTCAAAATTCTTATACCGGACGTGCATATCTGATGCATGGAATACACGACTGAAGCTATTCATAAGCTGAATTCTCATAATGAACATGCATATCTGATGTATAGATTTGTGACTGAGTTGTTCTCATGAACGCAGGACTAAATACACTGATAAGCTAAACTTTTTCTATTGAACATGCATTTCTAATGCATGCATATCTGACTTAACTGATGTATGAATGTATGACTGAATACGCAATAATAGCTGGTGCGAGGCTTGTAATAAGAGCCTATGCATGCAACTGAATGAGGTCTCCCCTTTGGGATCCTATGTCCTTCTATGAATGCTTAATTCACTAAGATACTCGGGAAACTGAGGCGATGCATAGGGCATCTACGAATTAAATCATAACTGAACCTCTGGAATTTGAATCTATTGCATGACGCATGAACTAATCTATACTCGTAATTACTAGTATACTCTATCTTGGAATAGTAACATGTCTGATATTTTAGGTAGATGAATAAATGAAATGAAGAGAAAACAAGCCATGCGAATCTGCTTATTAAACTGACTTACTGACTATACAAACTGAATTATGCTGGACCTTCATACATAACTGGAGTATTCTCTTCAACACTCTCTCTAAGGAAGTTCTAGCAGTAATAGGGAGCCACAAATCTTAGGTATGGATTACACAAGACACCCACTAAGGAATCATCACAATGACACCACTCTGTAGTTTGGAATATAGACATATAACTCCTAAATTAGGATAGAATTACCAGACCATTGGCAACACAACTTCTTACTTTCAAGATTAGCACACTTCTCGAATATCCCTTAACTATACTATTCCCTATAAATATCATATTCATTTAATTCATCTTAAAATTCTCATATGAGCATTGACAATTTTTTTTTCTACTAATGTCTAAAATATCTTAATCCTTACACCGCGATCAAGCCTAACTCTAAGTCACAAAAATACAACATGCTACATCACGCTATTATTCTAAACAATATGATGCCACCTTCTATACCTCTTTTAAAGATCACATCCTAAGCATAACATGCCTTACCACTTCAATGACTATTCTAAACTCTTAATATGAAGTCGCTAATGCATATTGCGACCTTCCACTACAATCCCAAAACGTCATTCAAGCCTATTTTATAACCATATGTTGACTTCAAGGCAACCACCCATAAATACATACTTCACATAGTTTCTAAACGATTGTCAATATAACTCCCATGCGCTACCCTAAAACATACACACACAAACTTTTCCACTAAGCATCACGTGTATCAAAGACTTGGCCTCAACTCTTACTTCATACTTATGGCCTTATCTAAGCAACCATACTATGATCTTCCATCAACAAGAATATTTACATCATCACCACTATCATTGCATAGGGGGGATCACTAAAAGGTTAAAACATAAGATCCTGAAGCATGAAAAGATTTTTATATGGGACTAAGCACACTATAAAGAGTAAGTACATGCGTCATGAGTTGTATGACCTCAACTAGAGTTCATCACATAAGGAATATGATTCCGACTACTTGAATGAACTAGAACTCATTATCTCAGAACTAGAAGAGTACGTGACTCTCTATCATATACAGGAATCATGAACTAGAATCACGAAATTGGATCGTAAGGCATGAGTAAGCATCCAAATAACTAAAAAAAATACTGAGGTAGGAATGGATTGAGATTCACCCTTACTTTCTGATGTTCTAAATCATATTGCATCACTACTAGAATCTGAGAGCCTTACTTGGTCATTCGTTCTATCATCTTTCCCTTAGCTTCAAGTCATCATCTAGAGTTTGGGAGATCCCTTACCAGATTCTAACTGAACTACACTTACTACACTCTAGGGTCTGAAAGAAAATAAATGATAATACATGTCATAGACTTAACCCGAATGACTACCTCCTAGGATACACTCTATCTTTCCATAGACTCCAATAGTCATAGTATAATGCTTGCACACTTATTTCTATCGGTTCAACCTTCAAAACTCAAACTTAGATTCTAACACTTAACATGGCTATTTAGATCACCATATACCATCTAACTAGTCTTTCTCCACTTAACAATTCAATGGTACCACTAGCCACACAAATTATGTAATAGTCTTAGAAAAATATGCCGCAAACTCACATCACCTTGTCATACTTCTACACCATACCTAAAACATTATACTTCATTACGAATCAATTTAAACTTAAGCCATTTCATACATCGTTCAAGCCTATTAAATCACTTTCATATAACTAACATCATTGATCAAGAAATTATTACATCCACCTTTATGAACTTCAACTGTTCAAACTTAATGTCTAGTGCTAAACATGATTTTACAACCCAACCTTACACATGATTCTCACTTGGAAACCATAAATAAACATCAAGAAACACTAGTACACTAGAACTTCATAACAACAATAATCGACCTTGACCTTATGGTCTTCCTTATCATAACTCATTAGCATGTACTATTTCAACACATCAAGCCTACTAATATTTATTCCCACAAACATACATCATTAATCTCATGCCACTATTCTTACATCCACATCCTACATTAAATTCAAGCCAATGGTCCAGCATCAATCATCTACCACCAATGACGAGTGTAACATAATATACTAATCCATCAAATTGGAACATTCTATCCCAAATACTTCAAAATTTGCTACATGCCTTCTCTTAAGTAGTACTAGTTTACAACTAACAACAAAAGAAGGTCAAGGGGTAAGGTCACATAATAGACATGATCAACCTTAATACTATATTATAACCCCATACAATCTTTTCTACTTATACAGATTTCTCACCTCATACTTACTCACTCAATCATACATTTAGACTGCTTTCAAATTCGTCAAACAACCATGAGTCTATAATCATAACTTACTCTCTAATATAGCCATTTTCACATTCAAGCAACCAACAAATCACTTGACTAACAACTCCTTCTCTACCTTATACTAAACTAAATCACAAGGATGAATTACCTCTTTACCAACTCAATCTCATACAAACAGATTTAGCCATACATATATTAAACCAATGAAAGAACAACAAGTTGGACAATAAGTTGCTAGTGAATCAAAACAGGCCTCACACATCTTTACTAGACTTTGGTTTTGTATTTTGAAAAAGAAAATGAGATGGATGACAGGCAACTATGCTAGTGAATCGAAAGAGCCCCACACGGCTTCCCTAGAATTTATATTTTTTTATTTTTTTTTTCAAAAACACCATGATAACAAGATTACATATTACAAGGGATAGAAAATTGACACATAATATGCATATTATTCTATATAAATAAAAATCTGAGTAAAACACTTTCTCCTTGGACTACCATACCAACCACACAGGTTGCTAGCTACCACATTAGTTTATCACTATAAAGGGGTAAATCATCCTCAAACATCGGTTATTCAACTAAGTATCCTATTCCCTAGATTAATGACTTGTTCGACCAAATTCAGGGTGCCAATTATTTCTCTAAGATAGACCTCAGATCCCACTATCTTCAGATTAATGTAAAAAAATTTGTGACATTTTGAAAATGACCTTCAAAACTCGGCAAGGTAACTATAAATTTGTTGTTAGGTCATTTGGATTAATAAATGCTCCAACAACTTTTATGAACTTGATGAACATAGTGTTCTAATAGTACTTAGACATGTTCATTCTAGTCTTTATAGATGACATCCTCATTTATTCTCAGAGTGAGGGTGAATATGTAAATCATTTGAGAATTGTCTTTTAGACTCTTAATGATCACTAGTTATTCGCTATGTTTTGCAAGTTTGAATTTTAGTTGAAATCTATAGCATACCTTGGTCATATCATTTCCGGTGAAGGAACTCAAGTTGATCCTTAAAATACCTAAGTAGTAAGGGATTGGCCTAGACCTATCTCTCTATCATACATCAGGAGTTTCTTTTGTTTAACCGGTTACTACAGATGGTTTTTTGAAGGATTTTCCTCCATTCCTTCTCCAATGCCCAAAATGACTTAAAAAAGTCAAATTATAGTGGTCATATTATTGCGAGAAAAGGTTTCAAGAGTTGAAGACTTAACTCACCTTCGCTCCAATTTTGACTCAACCGGAGGGTTCAGACAGTTTTGTGGTTTATTGCAATAATTCCATCATTGTTCTAGGATTTGTGTTAATCTATCAAGGCAAAGTTATATCATATGCCTCTTAACAACTCAAAACTTATGAGATGAACTACCCGACTCATATTTTGAGTTGGCAGCAGTTATTTTTGCCTTAAAGATTTGGAGGCAATATCTTTTTGGGGTTCATGTCGAAGTGTTCACTAATCACAAGAGTCTTTAGTATGTGTTCATTTAGAAAGATTTAAATCTTCATCAGAGAAGGTGGCTAAAGTTGTTAAAGTACTATGATATGAGTGTCTTATACCATACAAGTAATACAAATATGGTGGTTGATGCCCTTAGTAGATTGTCTATAGGAAGTAGTGTTCATATTAAGGGTGATAAGAAGGATATAGTTTGTGAGGTTCATCATCTTGCTAAGTTGGTAGTTCTGTTGGTCGATTTAGCCGAAGGTAGTGTTTATGTTTTGAATGGTTCAAAATCTTCATAGGTTGCCGAAGTGAATGAAAAATAGGATATTGATCCTATTTTGCTTATGTTGAAAGAGACAATTCAAAATTAAAAGATTGAGGTTTTCTCCGAAGAGGGACATAGTGTTCTTGATTGTTTAGGCAGATTATATATTTTGGATGTGGGTGACATGAGGTAGTGGAATTAGTAGAAACTCACAGTTCTCGATATTCTATTCACCCATTAGACATTATGATGTATTATGATTTGCAGGAAGCCTAGTAGTGGAATGGCATGAAGAATGATATTGCGAAATTCATGGATAAGTGTCCAAATGGCCAGCAGGTTAAGCTCTAGCACTAGAGGCCTAGTGGTATGCTTTAGTAATTTAGCATTCCTACTTGGAAGTGGGAAGTGGTAAATATGGACTTCATCACAGGGTTGCCTTATACTCAATGACAATACGACTCTATTTTGGTTATCATGGGTTGAATGACTAAGTTAGCTTATTTCTTGACAGTTAATACTTCAGATTCAGCTTAAGCCTATGCTAAGCTCTTTCATAGGGAGTTGGTAATGTTGCATGGAGTCCTTTCGAAAATTATTTTAGATAGAGGCACATAGTTTACCTCTTTATTTTGGATGACTTTTCAGAAGGGTCTTGGTACCTAAGTTCATCATAGTACTGCTTTTCATCCACAGATATGGCCAGGTAGAGAGAACCATTTAGACCTTAGAGGACATGTTGAGATTATGAATGAAATATTTTAAGGGTGGTTGGGATGATCATTTTTCTTAAATTGAGTTTGCTTACAATAATAACTATTACTGTAGTATTAAGATTTCCCTATTTGAGGCTTTTTATGTTAGGAGGTGTAGATCTCTTATTGGTTGGTTTGAGGTTTGTGAAGCTGCTTTAATTGCGCCAGATTCTGTGCATGAGCAATGGAAAAGTTTAGCTGATTAGAGAAAGGCTAAAAACTGCTCAATGTCATCATAAATCCAATGCAGATGTAAGGAAAAGGGAGCTTGAGTTTGAGACTGGTGATTTCGTCTACTTAAAAATTTTGCCCATGAAGGGGGTGAAGAGATTTGGTAAAAATTAAAGCTCAGTCCCTACTATGACAATCCTAATAATAATATGAATCGCTATGGTAAAGTAGCCTATGAGTTGGATTTTCCTATAGATTTAGCATTCGTGCATCTAGTTTTCCATGTCTCCTTGTTGAAGAAATGCATTGGTGACCTAGCATTATTAGTTCCTTTAGAAAGGGTTTGCTTTGAACATAGCCTATCTTATGAAGAGGTCACCATTGGGATCCTTCATCATAAGATTCATAGGTTAAGGAATAAAGATGTCTCTTTGGCTAAGATTTTGTGGAGAAATTAGTCAGTTAAGGGAGCTACATGGGAAACGAAGATAGAAATAATGGCCAAGTACCCCCATATATTCTTCTCGAACTCAGTTCCAACTTGAGGTAATAATTCCCTTAATTAATTAATTTTTTCACTTTTATCTCAAGAAATCTATATATTTTTATGTCATAGAATACATACAAGAGTTTACTTCAGCCTATGCATCATCCATAGATTCAGGTATCAACTTATGGTTCAGTTCCTTCGTGTTCAGTTTAGAATTATAGATTTTTCCCCTAGCACTTCAGCTTAGTTAGTTTTATTTAGTGATGAATGATCCTCAGAGGGAGATATTGTAATATCCCATTTTTTTTAAATCTAGACCCACCAAAGATAGGACGTTGAATTTGCTTTCCAATGCCACTAGTCTTGCATAAATCCAAGGCAGTAGTAAAAAATTATGGAAAATCTTCTGAGGCACTTTTAAACTGCCAGTGACAATAATACTGGAAATGACCTGTTGTCTGACACAACAAGTTGTAGTGAAGACTCAATATCACGATAGTGAGTGACCTAATAATTTAGTCCAGTGGAAATTAGCCGAGCATATGACTCATTGTCAAAGTAATCTAGTCATTCTGTGTTGACCCATCATCATAATAGTAAGGAACCAAGAACTTAGCCCCTTGACACTGGCCCTTCATGACGACTCTTGAACAGGCTTAATGAGTCATCAGGAAAATAGTTTTCATAAAAGAAAGGACCCAAAACGTAGGTCATCGGGTCACGACCCAGGACATGACTCGTTACTCATGTCATGCTGATTTTTTCCTAGAATTTCCTGAACATTTTAAGAAGGGATTTTTTTTCTATTAACATTCTTTGAACTCCTAACTCATATTGATTAGACTTCCCTAGGGGTGGAATATAAACCTAATTTCTCCTAAATTTATCATTAAGTCATAAATTCAATCCATAATAAGAAAAGAAGCTATTATTTTTTCCTAAAGGCTAAGTAAGGGTTTCTATAACGCCTCGAGTCTGTACCCCAGACGCTACACGATGCTCATAATTCTGAAGGATCATAAGTTAACCCATGACTGGTGCCTGCTACAATAACTGTGTAAAAATTTTGTAATGATTGCAAAAATATATGGAACATATGCTATAAGATTCAAATCTATAAATAAATCTGAATGCGGTATCAAAATACCAAAACTGAATATAAGTATTGAAAAACAGAACATTGTCTTAAAATACTCTAGTCTGAAAAGCCTTTAAACTATCTGAACTGTGAAGTTGATGGGACAAGTCCCCGACTGACTTCGACTACTGAAAATAATACTGAAATCCTGAAAACAACCATGTCCTCAAACTATAAGGACTCATCACTATGCGACTGCTCAAAATCTGAACTGCTAAGGGTGCTTTGGAGCCCGGGCATATGAACCTATGATATAAGACATCATAGCAAAAAAAAAGATACGTTAGTACTTTAAATGTACTGGTATGCACAGTAAGGTAGGCTGAAATACATGGGTTCATATGCATGAACTATAGTAACAAAATAACATAAGTATGACTGAATAAGAATACATGTATGAATACATATATTATAACTGAGATCATGATAGTACTGAGTACTAAATCTGAATACTTACTTACTAATGTCTGAGCTTACTGATACTGTTGTTCTGATAACTGAATGACTGTATCTGACAGTTTTGATTTTGCAGAACTACACTAAGTTCCATACTGAGTGGAGTAACTATACCTGATAGTCCTGAATCTGTAGAACTGAACTGAGTTCTATTCTTAGATTGAGACTGAAACAGAGACTGTGGGAAGTAATTTTCTAACTAACATGCCCCTTCTCTAATTGATTTGGAGTCCAACCTGTAACCCCAGTTGGAAGGGTATCAATACCGTGCCATGGGTTAAGACAATTGCTAAGTCACCGTCATCTGGTAGGTAAGCTGAATGAGAATGGTGGTACCCACAACTGGCAGGTAGATCACCTCATCAACCCTCAATTGGTTGGTTGATGTTTCAACCAACACTGGCTATGTAGTTCTGCAATCCAAGGACTGTTTCTAAGGATTCTACCCTCTACTAGTAGGTGAGTCCCTATCCTTGGGTTCACTCAGTGTTGAATCCTACTCCTAACTGAATAGACACTGGGCTGAATTCTAAATTGTACTAGGCTAGACTGGACTGTTACTGATTGTACTGTATATTTAACTGAACTGATTTTACTGAACTAAAATGGACTTATTTTGAGTTCACTGAATTTTCCTAAGTTTTGTACTGACTGAATTCTACTAATCGTGACATGATTGATTCTACTCTGTGATTGACCATATCTCTAGACAAGCAGCTAAATTGTCGGGTATTAAATACCTCAAGGACTCGATATCACAAACTTAAAAGACATGGCATAATTTTTGAGACGTGGTAAATAACTACTTAGTCATCATTCATTCATTTGGGTATTCAAGCAAACACTTGCAGGACACGAATATTTTCATACACGCTAAACATGATATAATTTCACTATTCAACTCACATGGATAATTCATCAAACATTTGTGGGGCATAATAAATGCACATAGTACTAAACCAACATGTAGGTAACGTGATTCAATTCCAATTACATAATTCCAAAAGTTTCAACATGAATTCACATGATAAAGCACACATATCAATTAACTCTACATGAATATTGCAATAAATCATAAATACACTTAAATTCAACTCATGAAAATCATGAAATCACTCTACATGAACTTTAAAAGATTCTCTTTGATTCTAAGGGTGGAAGGAACCCTTGGATGAACACTTCACATACCTTGGTTGATGAATTTCAGAATGTTAATGGTGAGTTCTTGATTTGAAACTTGAGTACCCAGTGTTTTGTTCTTGAGCAAATTGGAGAATGAATGAGTATATTTTCTTTTTAAAAGGCTTAATTTCATGTTTTGGGTGCTGACGGACGTGGAAAAAAGACCCAACTACCCCTAAGAATGCGATCTTTTAATGACTGAAAAACTATGTTACCAACATGTAGGCCGACGCGTTGTATCATTACAATTGATACGATATCCGATGCGCCACATCGAGTCCATGATGTTTCACTAGAATTTGCAATGAAGCTGGGGAAAAACTATATTATCGACGCGATGGTCGACGCGACGCATCAAGATCGTGTCGACCCAATGTTTTGGGCACTCAAACATGATCTAAACGAGGTTCAAAAAATCTAAAATTTGTTCAGGAAATCCCATTGACATTATTAAACATGAATTAACTCAAATATCAATATTTAATGGACGTAATGGTCACAAAATAAGATTTTCAACTATCAAAGACTAAAATAACACTAAGTCTAAATACTTAGCTAAAATATTCTAAGTATGGGACCCCTTGACAAGTATAAAGTACTGATTTAAGCTAAGAATTTTGTGGGGTCTTATATTATCTCCCCCTTGAGAACATTTATCCTCGAATGAGACTGCTGAAACTGAGAATCCAGAGAGACCTAACTTAGAAATTGGCTGAAACTGAGAATCCAGAGAGACCTAACTTAGAAATTGGGCATGCACAACCGTGGCATGGTTTCATGACTGAGATCACTGATACACGGAATTATCATACTAAAATGCATATCTGATGCATGAGTACATAGCTAAACATGATTCATGAATATATGACTAAACATGCAATGGTAATTGATACCAAGTTTGTAACTGAAATCTGAACATGAAACTGAATAAGCTTAAGCAAAACTATTACCTTGAGCTAAATCAAAGTTTGTGGTGAAGAGGTGAGGATACTTGGTCCACATATATGCATCTGCTTCCTAAGAAGCTCTCTTAACGGACTGATTCTGCCATAGAACTTTGACTAGAGGGACTTCTTTGTTCCTCAATCTACGAATCTGATAATCAAGGATTTTGACTAAAATCTCTTCAGAAAAAAGGATGTTCTGAACATCTATGCCCTCTATGGGGATTACAGTCGATGGGTTACCTATGTATTTCTTTAGCAAGGAGACATGAAACACTGGATGGACTAAAGATAGATCTGAAGGCAACTCAAGATTGTAAGCTACCTTCCCAAAATGGTTGAGAATTCAGTAAGGACCAACATATCGGTTACTGAGCTTTCCCTTCTTGCCGAACAGCTTCACTTCTTTCATAGGAGAGATCCTCAAGTACACATAGTCACCAATCTCAAACTAGAGATCTTTTTTCCGTACATCTGCTTATGATTTTTGCCGGCTCTAAGTTGTCTTAAGTCTTTCCCTAATCAACTAGACTTTCTCTAAGGTATCAAATACCAAGTCAGGCCCTACCACTATGGCCTTACCCACTTCAAACCAACCAATGGGAGATCTACACCTCCTCCCATAAAGCACCTCAAATGGAGCCATCTGAATACTGGAGTGATAGCTGTTGTTATATATGAACTTAATCAAAGGCAAGTGGTCATCCCAACTACCCTTAAAGTCTATCTCATATGCTCACAGTATATCCTCTATAGTCTGAATGGTCCTTTATTATTGACCATCTATCTGAGGATGAAAAGTTGTACTAAGGTGAACTCAGGTACCAAAACCCTTTTGGAATGCTTTCCAAAAATGAGAGGTGAACTGGGTACCTCTATCTGAGATAATGGACAATGGAACAGCGTGCAATCTGACCAACTCCCTGATATAGAGTTTGGCGTAATCCTTGGCTGAGTAAAAGATATGGACTGGTAGAAAATTAGTTGATTTGGTCATCCTATCTACAATGACCCAAACTAAATCATGCTAATGACGAGTACGAGGCAAACCCATAACAAAGTCTATGTTTACTTATTCCTATTTCTAGATGGGAAGGTTGAACTCCTTCATAGACCCACTATGTTTCTGATGCTTAATCTTAACCTGCTGACATGTTGAGCACTAACCACAAACTCTATAATATCTCTCTTCATCCCATTGCACCAATAGATCTCCCACAAATTATGGTGTATCTTATTATCCCCTGGATGAAAAGAGTAGCGCGCACCATACACTTTTGCAAGAATTTGCTACCTCAATTCATCTACGCTTGGCACACATAGTCGACCCTGATAATGCAAAACACCATCTCCCCCTTGGGAGAAAACCTCTACTTTATGATCTCTGAGTGATTCCTTCAACTTGACTAAACTGGGATCCCTATCGTGCTTTTCCTTTACCTTGGAAACTAGGGATGATTCTAAACTACTCTATACTCATACACTACCTTCTACTGAATCAACTAAGTGAATACCTAGTCGGGCTAGCTGATGAACTTCCTAAGCTAACTTCTTCTTACTGTCCTCGATATGAGTAATACTTCTCATAGACATTCTACTGAGAGCATTGGCCACTATAATGGCCTTGCCCAGATGATACAAGACACTCATGTCATAGTCTTTCAACAACTCTAACCACCTTCTCTGATAGAGGTTTAAATCTTTTTGATAGAATATATACTGTAGGCTTTTATGATTAGTTAACACATCAACGTGCACCCCATACAAATAGTGCCTCCAAATCTTTAAGGAAAAAACTACTTCTGCTAACTCAAGATCATGAGTAGGGTTATTCTTCTCATGGGGTTTAAGCTGCCTAGAGGCATAGGCTATACCTTAACTCTCTGTATCAGAACATACCCTAAGCCAACTCTGGAGGCATTATAATACACAACAAAGTCATCTGAACTATCTAGTAAGGTCAAAACTAGAGTTATAGTGAGTCGAGTCTTCAACTCCCAAAACTCTTTTCACAAGAATCTAACCACTAGAATTTGACTTTTTCTAAGTCAATCTGGACATAAAGGATGCAATAGATGAAAATTCCTCAACTAACCATCGGTAATAGCCGGCCAAACCCAGGAAACTCCTAATATCTAATGGAGAGATAGGCTTGGGCCAGTTTCTCATTACTTTGGTCTTTTAGGGATCAACTCTAATGCCATCACCAAAAATTATATGGCTAAGAAAGGCTACTGACCTTAGCCAAAATTTGCACTTACTGAATTTGGTGAATAGCTAATGGTTGCTGAGAGTCTATAATACTATTCTGAGATGGTTTGAATGATCATGTTCACTACGGGAGTAGAGGAGAATGTCGTCTATGAAGACTATGACAAATATGTCCAAGTACTACTTAAACACACAGTTCATCAATTCCATGAAATTTGTTGGGGCATTAGTAAGACCAAAGGACATGACTAAGAGTTTGAAGTGACCATATCGAGTTTTGAAAGTTGTATTTTGAATGTCACACTCCCTGAATCTAAGCTGATGATAGCCTGATCTGAGGTCTATCTTGGAGAAATAAATGGCACCCTGAAGCTGGTCAAACAAGTCATTGATTTTGGGAAGTAGATACTTGTTCTTGACAGTGACTTTATTTAACTGATGATAGTCAATACATATTCTGAGAGAACCGTCTTTCTTATGCATGAATAAAACTGGTGCGCCCCACGAGGACACATTGGGTTGGATAAATCCCTTATCTAGGAGATCTTTTAATTGTTCCTTAAATTCTTTGAGTTCTACTGGAGCCATTCTATGTGGCAGAAGAGATTAGGCTGAGTATCTGGAAGAAGATGGATTCCAAAATCAAGTTCCCTTAAGGGAGGAACTTCAAGAAGATCATCGGGAAATATATCTGGGAATTCACATGCTACTGACACTGATTCAAGAGTAGGGGTTTCTAAACTAGAGTCTTGATCTCAAATGAGATGGTAGACACATCCCTTAGCTATGATTTTTCTAGTTCGAAGGTAAGAAATAAGCTGACCCCTAAGTGCTGAAGTACTGACCCTCCACTCTAGAATGGGATTATTTGGAAACTGAAACTTAAAAATTTTGTTTCTACAGTCTATTGAGGCATAATAGGAATGAAGTCAATCCATGCTGAGAATGATATCAAAATTAGTCATCTATAATTTGACTAAGTCTACTGAAGTGACTTTCTGAGATACCATAACCGGACAATTTTTGTATACTCATCGGGCTATGATAGATTTACCTACTGGGGTAGAGACTGAGAAAGGCTCTGCTAGGATATCAGGACTGACTCTGAAGTCAACAGCTATATAAGGAGTAACAAAGGACAAAGAGGCTCCTAGATCTAGCAAAGTATAAACATGCAAATGATAAACTTGTAACGTACTAGTGACCATATCAGGAGAACTCTCCTGATCCTATCAGGATTGAAGAGCATAGAGTTAGTTTGGGAATTGTCGACTGGTGGCACTGGAAGTGGTATCCTGCTGATTCAGGCAACCGTACTGAGCTGGAGTGTGGTTATTCTTAACCTGAGAACCTGACTGGGGATAATCTCTGACTCTATGGCTTGGCTTGCCACACCCAAAACATATATCGCTTCCTACACTATAGATACCCTGGTGGTTTCAACCACACTTCTAACAAAGGGGATTGGTTCAGAAACTGCTAATACTGCCCTAGGGTTTAGGGCTTAGTGCCCTATCCCTATCACCATCTCTAAATTTTGGTCCAGGAACACTGGATAAGGACGGAGCTAGAACTGAAGATTTTAGGTGGAACTGAGAATGATTCTCACCCTCTGACTTAGGCTAAGAGAAGTTGAAACTACCTGTTCTCGCTCTTTTTTTCTCTACTTCTTCTCCATATTCTTAGCCTCCTCTATCTACTGAGCATAGACCATTAGCCCGGATATGTCCATCTTCTTAATCAATATTATGGTTCTACACTCTTTGACCACGCCGCTAGATACCCTTGACACAAACTTACTCATTCGAGATCTGCTGTCTGCCACCACATGAGAAATATATCTAACTAATTAAGTAAACTTGAGATAATACTTTTTCACTAGCATATTGCCCTGCTTCAGATTGATAAATTCTAGAACCTTCACTTTTCTCAACTCTAGTGGGAAGAACCTATCCAGAAAAGTAGTGGCAAACTCCTCTCACTCTATGAGCCCTGAATCTATGGCCCTCTATAAATTTCACTGCTTAAACCATGAGTAAGCAGCATCCTGCAACTGATATAAGGTCAACTCTGCACTTTCAACAGTAGTTAACCCCATAATATCTGTAACCTTTTGCACCTGATCAAGAAATTCCTGAGCGTCTTTATCTAACTTAGACCTAGTAAATGATGGAGAGTTCATTCCGGTGAAGTCTCAAATCCTGAAAACAGTAGTATATGCTACTGGGTTGACCAAAATAGCAGCTGGGCATTCATTTTAGGCTGTCACAGAATGAGCTAGGGTGGTGAAGGTTGCTCTAAACTCAACGTGGGAGACATGTTCATCAAATGGATTTGGCTGGGTGGGATGGGGTTCTGGCTGGTTCATATTCCTCTTCCCTTAGTCCTCTTTGGAGTCATATTTCTGTAAACAGAAGAGAAAGGATTAGACTAAGAGTTTAATTAGAGTTCATACTCACTCGCATGACATGAATATTGAAAGAAGGGAAACTTTTCCTAAAACATCTCATAGCCTTCAATCCATAAGTATGGCACACTACACACTCATGCCTAAGAATCTACTAGATGTGGCTTATAGACTTCCTTGAACTCTGTTGAATCTATCTATGATACAAGGTTTCTAATGCCCCGAGTCTCTACCTCGGAAGCTACATGATGCTCATAATCCTGAAGAGCCACAACCTAATCCATGACTGGTACCTGCTATAATAACAATAATTGTGAAAATAGGTGGAACATATGGCATAAGGTTCAAACATATAAATAAATATAAATGCGGTATCAAAACACCAAAAATGAATATAAGTACTAAAAAATTGAACAACTGTCTGAAAATACATGTCTTAAAAGCGTCTAAACTATCTGAACTGTGGATTTGATGGGATAAGTACCTAACTGACTCTGACTACTAAAAATAATACTGAAATACTGAAAAATAACCATGTCCTCAAACTATGAGGACTCACCACTATGCTGACTGCTAAAAATCTAAAATGCTAAGGGTGTTGTGTAGCCCGTGCATCTAAACCTATGGTATAAGACATCATATCACAAAATAAAAGCATATGTCAGTACTTTGAATGTACTGGTATGCACAGTGAGGCAGGCTGAAATGCCTGGGTTCATATGCATGAACAATACTAACTGAATAACATAAATATGCCTAATAAGAAAACATGCATGAATACGTATACTATAACTGATATCATGATAGTACTGAGTAATGAATCTAAATACTAACTTACTAATGTCTGAGTTTACTGATACTGTATTTCAGATAACTGAATGACTATATCTGACAATCCTAGTTTTGATACGTATTCATGCATGTTTTCAGTCTATTAGACTGAGTATATTTTTTCTCCAAAGAACTTGATTTCATAATTTGAGGGCTGAAGGATATGGGAAAAAAGACCCAAATACCCCCAAAGATGTGGTCTTTTAATGACTAAAAAACTGTGTTTCCGACGCACAGGCTGACGCACTATGTCATTGGAATCAATGCGATATCCAACATGCTGCATCATGACCACGTCAGTTTACTAAAATTTATACTGAAGTTTAGGAAAAGCTATCTTATTGATGTAATGGTCGACACGACGCATCAAGATCGCATCAACCCACTATTTTGGGAACTCAAACATAATCTAAACGAGGTCTGAAAAATCTTAAACTTGTCTGAGAACACCTATTGACATTCTTGATCATGAGTTAACTTAAATATCAACATTTAATTGATGTAAAGGTCGGGAAATAATATTTCCAACTTTTGAAAGCTAAAATAACCCTAAGTCTGAATATTTAGCTAAAATATTCTAATTCTGGGACCCCTTGACAAACATAAAGGACTAATTTAAGGTATGAATTTTGTGGGGTCTTATAGTTCCTCAATCTCAAGTTCAAATCCCAAGTATTTATTTGTGTCTTCCATCTCCAGGTTTTTGGATTTCATCAATGGGTTCCTTTCATCCATTTAATCCCAATAATTTCTCAATCCTCAAGTTTAATTCTCTTCCAAGTTTTGGGTTCCAGGTTAAATATGAGTTTTCTTAATTTCCTAATGTTTCTTCTTGTAAATAAACCATGTGTATGCATTTTTCATAAGTGTAGCATATTCATAGACCCAAGATCATGAATTTCCCTTGTTATTGAATAATTATTGATGTAATGACCCTTTAAAATTTTGATCATTTTATTTTTTAGCCTCCCGCATGAAAAATGTTGATTCTATCCTTGAATTATGTTAAGGGATGTTAAAAGGATATTTGGGAAAAGTTTTGGATTTCTTGGTAGGGTTTCATTATAATTTTAGGACCCCGAGGTAGTGAGGATCTGCAGCAAGTCCATTTCATGGAGGTTAACCTTGGTAATATTATTGTGGCATGGAGGCTAACCTCCGTGATATTTGTGTGCCATGCTAGTGTTTTAATTTTTTCCAGTTTGTTTTTCCACTTAGAGTAAGGGGTTTTTGGTCTTTTAATCCCTTATACGACCTTTAAACATAAAATAACCCCATTCCCTTCAGTTTTAATAGATCAAATCATCCATTTTCTCTCCCAAGCTTTAAAACCCAAGAACATTTAAGGGTTTTACAATGAAATCATCATCTGGACTCTAAACTTGAATTTTTTTTTACATGTTTCTCTTCCCTAAACATTAATTTTACATCGTGGCATTAATTGAATGGATTGTTAGGAGCTTTAAATTGTGTGTTTTAAAATTGCATTGAGGGATTTTGGTTATTATTGATTGAATAACTTTTCCTATTTTTTAAATTGATTTTTCATGCTTTAAATTGATATTTTTGAGACTGAATTGAAGCATTGTTTAAATAATTAGAATGGGGGCATGGGTTCCCTAAATTGGATGAATTTTGGATTGAAATTGTCATTAACCTCAACACAATTTTCAAACTTGATCTTGAGTAAGGAAAATTGCATGGTTTGACTTGTTTTTTTACCCAATGTATTGTATTAATGGATAAATTGATACAAAAATAGATGTGGGTGGCCTTGGTAGTCATGGATTTGATTTTAAATGGAACTTAGGAGTCAATATGGTTATGTTAGTTTGTTTGAATCATTTAATTTAGCTTGTAAGATTATTGGTATGGAAATACCAAGTGGTAAGTTCCCTAATGAATGACTCTTGGGTTACTGGTTTGTTTTATGTAAAAATTATTTTAGTGGGCTTCAATAGGATTGTGTAGCTCACCATGAAGGTGTATGTCCTAATGGACTAACACTTGAAATGATGTTTGTCATGTTCAAAGTCTATATATATATATATTTGGACGGTTATTGCCTTGGTGGATTTAGTTTTCCCTTGATTTTTTCTCAGTTGGTATAGCTAACGCACACTGGATCCCTTTCAGCAAGTAGAGCTGATCAGATGTTCATGAACCATGTCCCAATATGGGCATCCTATATATGTATATATGATTGTGTTCATGTGGTTTTGAATTGATTTTTAGACATTGCATTTCTTGATCACTTTTCTTGAGTTACATATCAGTCCTTATACCACTAACCTTCCTAGCATGCAACATCGCTTCATAACGTAGGGTCCATAGAATTTTTTGTTGTTCCTGTGCAGCGTTAGGTAGTTGAGACCATTTGTTGAGTTTTTCTAAAGTGGTGACCCTCCATCCTTTGAAAGGCCTTATAATTTTATTATTTTCTTTATTGCTTGAGTACTTTTGGATTCTTTTTTATCATAGTCAAGGATATTTTATGACTTAGATATTATCAAGTTTTAGAGGCTTTCACTGAAAAATATGGGTTTGTTGTTGTTTTGATTCGTAGTTTTTATTTGAGTTATCTATGAATCTTTTATTACTATCTTTACTGGCATCCGATTTATTATTATTATTGTAATCTTGAGGTTTGGTTAAAGAGGTAGTCCTCGATCTGTGTGCTTGAGATACCTGTCATGGCTACACCCTGGTTTTGTTCATGATAGGATTCTGGTATCAAAGCATGGTTTAGAGTCATTCGATGTCCACAAAGTCATGTCGAGTAGAGTCTTTTTTATGTGTATGTAGTATGGCACACTTATAAGATGGAGGCTATAAGGCATTTAGGAATGTTTTCCTTTCTTCTGTTCTATTTCGGGCTATATAGTCTACTATTATGAAACTTCTTAAACTCCTAGCTTCCACGCATGTCAGATCATGCCTCTCTTAAGATTTGATGTTCGTAGAAGCTCTACTAGGTACTCTGACCAACCTGATGATAATGTGAGGGGACTCACCCTGTTTATGCAGTGCAAACCCGGCCTAGGATCCTTACTCCAAATTATACTACACCACGTAGAGTTCCTTCATTCCTCACTAGTCCTTCATGGGCTGTCTGGTCTGGTGATACTGATGATCAACCACCTTAGGGAGATATCTCTAATGCAGAGTTCTATAAGTCTATTCACATGCTTACTCTATTGGTGGCATCATAGTCTTATATGTCTGACCGTGTTGGTTCAGTTCCTTATTCATCCAAGGTCACTAGGGTTGGCTAGTTAATAAGGTTGAATCCCCCAACCTTTATAGACTCTAGGGTTGAGGAGGATCCGTAGTGGTTCATTGATGAGATAGAGAAGATCTTTAGCGTGATGCATACTACTGATGTAGAGGGTGTGAAGTTTGTTTCTTATCAGTTAAAAAATGTATCTTATTAGTGGTACAAGTAATAAGAAGATATGATTGGTGATGATGCTAAGAAAGCTGTGTGGAATGAATTTTTAGTGGCCTTTCTTGATCACTTCATTACTCAGGAGTTAAGGAAAGACAAGGTTGAATAGTTTGTTAATCTAAAGAAGGGTATGACGAGTGTCAAGGAGTATGCTCTAAAATTTTAGCAGATGGCTCATTATTCTCAAGAGTTGGTGCCTAACATGAGATCCAAGATGAGGAAGTTTTATTCTAGGTTTTACTATGACTTTGTATTGTAGTGTAAAGTTGTAATGTTGAACAATAATATGGAAATCTCAAGACTTGTGGTTTATTTGAATTAGTTTAGAATGAGGAAAAGAAGCACCAAGAGATGGGAGAAAGATAAAATAAGATATTAAGGTATTCAGAGTAGGTTGGGGGTCAGCAAAATAGTGGGAAAGCTGGTAGCTAGTGGACCAAGAAAAAGAATTGGGTCAATTATTATTTTTATGCCATGCTCCCTGTCTTAAGCCTTTGGTGTATTTCTATGCTAGCAGTGGTCCTAAGGTACAGGGTTCCAGTATCAAGCTAGTGAAGCTTAGTAAGCCCCACCTTATTCTCCTATTTATTTTTGTGGGCAGCTTCACTGTGGATATTATGAGGTGGGGAGGAATTAGTGTTATAATTGTGATCAACTTGGTCACATGCTATGAGATTGTCCTTCAGCCAGGGTTGCCACTGGGGAAAATAAATTTTTAGCTACCACATCTTCAGCACCGATTCTAAAAGGTGCTACTTCTGGTACTGGAACTGACCAAAACCATCCTTATTTATTTGCTACTCACCAGGAATCTCAGGCTTTCCCAAATGTTATTACTAGTATATTACAGCTCTTTTGGGTTATGTTTATTGTTTGCTTGATTCGAGTTCTACCCTATCCTATCTAACCCTTTATATGGCTGTGCATTTTGGTTTTGGTCCTAAAAATATTTTTGATCCCTTTTTTATTTCAACTCTAATATGTGACACTATATTTGCTAGAAAAATCTATAGGTGTTGGGAAGTGTCTATGTTCCATAGGGAGTCATTGTTGGATTTGATATAGTTGGTTATGGAAGATTTCAATGTTATTTTGTAGATGTATTGGCTTTATTCCTGCTACACTTCTCTATATTGTATGACCCAAAAGGTCACTTTTCACTTCCCTAATGAGCTAGTAATAGACTGGGAGGGGAGTTTCTTACTACCTAATGGAATGTTTATCTCTTATCTTAGATCTCAGAAAGTAATTTCTAAAGGGTGTTTATATCATCTAGTTTAGGATAAGGATTATAAATACGAAAGTCATTCTTTGTAATCTAATGCATTGGTTAATGAATTTCTTGAAGTGTTTCCCAATGATCTTTCTAGAATCTCTCCCAGTAGGGAAATAGACTTTGGAATTGATCTTCTACCAGACACTCATCCATTTTTTTATTTCTTCTTATAGGATGGCTCCAGTTGAACTAAATGAGCTAAAGGATAAGTTAAAGGATCTTCTTGATAAGTGTTTCATTTATCCTAGTATTTCTCCATAGGGTGCTCCTATTCATTTTAGATAAAAGAAGATGGGTCTCTTCATATGTTTATAGATTATAATCAGTTGAATAAGGTGATAATGAAAAATAACTACCCTCTTCCTAGTGTTAATGATTTTTTTTCTTGCTTCAGGGTGATAGGTATTTTCCTAAGATTGATGTTCGTTTGGGCTATCATCAGTTGAATATTGGAGAGTTTGATATACCCAAGACTGCTTTCCAAACATGGTATGGTCACTATGAGTTTTAGGCTATGTCATTTGGGTTGACTAATGCTCCAGCTGCATTCATGGATTTTATGAATTATGTTGTCAGATAGTTTTTGGACTTATTTGTTATAGTTTTGATTGATGACATTTTGGTGTATTCTAAGAGTGGGGAGGATCATGCCAATATTGTCCGAATTGTCTTGCAGAATCTTAAGGACCAAAAATTTTATGCTAAATATTCTAAGTATGAGTTTTTGCTGAATGCAATGACTTTTTTGGGACATGTTGTTTCTAGTTTGGGGATCAAGGTGGATCCATAAAAATTTAAGGTAGTTAAGTGATGGCCTAGACCTATGACTCCAACCGACATTAGGAGTTTCTTGGGCTTGGTTGGGTACTACAGGAAGTTTGTAGAGAGTTTGTCTTCAATTTTTGCTCTGCTGACAAGGCTAACTCAGAAGCAGGTTATGTTTTTATAGTCCAATACCTATGAGGGTAGTTTTGAAAAGTTACAGTATAAGTTGACTTTTGTAACAGTTTTGACCCTATGTATGGGTACTGATTATTTTTTGAATTTTTGTGATACGTCTTATGTAGGATTGGGTTATGTCTTAATGTTGCATGGTAAGGTTGTGTCCTATTCATTTAGGCAGCTTAAGGTTCATAAGAGAAACTATCCAACTCCTGATCTTGAGTTGGCGGTTGTGGTGTTTTCTTTGAAGATTTGGCACCATTATTTGTATAGGGTGCATATGGATATCTATTCTGACCTTAAGAGCTTGCAGTATTTGTTTACATAGAAAGAGTTGAATCTCGGGTAGAGACGGTGTCTCGAATTGCTCAAGGATTATGAGATATGTTTTCACTACTATCTAGGTAAAGCTAATGGTTTTGCTGATACTCTTAGTAGGTTGTCTATAAGAATCTTATCCCATGTTGATGAGGTAAAAAGAGGATTATTATAGGATATTCACATGCTAGCTAACTTGGGAGTCCCTCTTATCAATTATAAAGATGGGGGAGTGATTGTTCAGGAAGTGGTAAAATCATCTCTTGGAGTAGAGATAAAGAAAAAACAGGCTTTGGATCCCATACTTATGCGAATTAAGAGTAATATGGGTCAACAAAAAGTTAGAGTATTTGAGATTAGGAGAGATGGTATTCTGAGGTACCAAGGTCGATTGCTTATTACTGATGTTGATGGCCTGTGGGAAAGGATTTTGACTAAGGCTCATAAGTCTAGGTATACAATTCACCCAGGTTTAATTAAGATGTATCATGACTTGAAGAAAATCTATTCATAGAACAACAAGAAGAGAGATGTGGTAAATTATGTTTCTAAGTGAATGATTGATTTGTTAGTAAGTTAAGGTTGAGCATCTAAGGTTGGATGACATATCTCAAGAGATAGAGTTGTCTATGCAGAAGTAGGAGATGAGCAATATGGATTTCATTATGAGTCTTCTACAGTCTCGTAATCAGTATGATTTCATTTCGTCATTGTGGATAGGATGACTAAGTTCGCTCACTTTTTGCTTGTGAGGACTAACAACTCAAAAGAAGATTATGCTAAGTTGTTCATTCAAGATAATGTAAAGTTGCATGGTGTGCTAGTGTCCCTTATTTCAGACTGAGGTACGTAGTTTTTATCTCACTTTTAGCATTTATTTTTTGAAGGTTTGGGTACACAATTGAACCTTAGAATCATTTTTCATCCTCAAATGGATGTACAAGCAGATTGTACTATTCAGATTTTAAGGGATATGGTATGGGCCTATGTGATTGATTTTAACGGTAGTTGGGTTTATCATTTTCCTCTTATTCAGTTTGTGTACAATAAAATAGTTATCATTCTTGCATTCAGATGGCTCCTTTTGAGGCTTTTTATGGCAGGAGGTATAGGTCTCCTATTGGATTGTTTAAGGTTGGTGAGACTAGGTTTTTTGGCCTTGACTTGGTTCACAAGACATGGAAAAGGCAAAAGTGATTAGAGAAAGACTTAAGACTGCTCAAAGTTCCCAAAAGTCTTATGTGGAAGTGAGGCAAAGAGATATGGAGTTTGAAGTGGATGATTGGGTTTTTTTGAAGCTATCTCCTAAGAAAGGAGTCATGAGGTTTGGAAGAAAGAAAAGCTTAGTCCCCATTATATTGGTCCATATCAAATTTTGAGGAGAATTTGGAATGTGGTGCATGAGTTGGATTTTCCAGCACGTTTGGGTTCCATTTATACTGTGTTTTATGTGTCCAATCTTAAAAAATGTGTGGGTGATCCTTCTCTAATAGTACCTGTTGAGGATGTTGGAGTTATAGATTCCTTATCTTATAAGGAAGTTCGGGTTGAGACATTGGATAGGCAAGTTTGTAGATTGAAGACCAAGAATGTAGCTTTCGTTAAGGTTCTTTGGATAAATTAAAAGGTAGAAGAAGCTACATGGGATGTTGAGGAAGATATAGAGGTCAAATACTCATTCTTGTTCCCTGGGTTGGATGAAAGTGCTTAAGGTATGTGTTTCATTTTCCTCTTGTCATTTTCCAAGTTGTCATTTAATTCTGGCATATTCTTTCTATTCTCATGCTAAAAGTGTCATAAATCATCAATCGGGGATGAATGATCCTATTGGGGGGGAACCCCTTCAAATTTCAATCATTATCTTTTTGTCCCTACTGCATGCTAAGTGTGGATTTTTAACTTGAATTTTGTTACGGGATATTAAAAGGGTGTTTGGGGAAAGTTTGTGTTTTTTGAAAGGGATCGAGGTCATTTAAGGACTCTGAGGCAGTGAGGGTCCGTGATAAGGCTATGTCACAGAGGTTAAACTCCGCGATATCAGCATAGCATAGAGGCTAACCTCTGTGATATTGGTGTGCCACGCTAGTGTTTTAATGTTATCCAGTTTTGTTTTTTCCCGTGGTATGAGGGGCTTTTGGTCTTTTTACCCCTTGTACGACCTTTAAACATAAAAGAACCTTATTTCATTTAGGTTACAAATATCAAATCATCCTCTTTCTCTCTTAAACTCAAAACCCAAGAACATTCAAGGCTTTCACGGTGAATTCATCATTTGCGCTCTAAAATTCAAATTGACTTAAATTTCTTATGTATTTCATGCATGTTTATCTTTCTTAAACTTTAAATTTACATTATGGCATTGATTGAAAGGATTTTCAAGTGATTTAAATGTGGGTTTTGAAACTGGGTGGGTATTCTTATTGTTTCTAATTTAATTACTTGTCCCGTGTTTTAAATAGATTATTCATGATTTAAATTAAAGTTTTTGGGACTGAATTAATGTATTGTTTAAATAATTGGAATGGGGACATAGGTTCCCCCAAATTGAATGAATTTTTTCTTGGAATTGGCATTAACCTCAACCCATATTATAAACTTGATCTTGAATATGGAAAATTACATTATTTGACTTATTTTTGAACCCAATGCATTGCATTAATGGATAAATTAATTTATAAATAGATTTTAATTACTTTTGTGGTTATGATATGGATTTTTAATAGAACATGGGAGTCAATGTGGTTTTGTGGATTGGTTTTATATGTTTAATTTAGCTTGCAAGCATATTGGTATTACCATACCAAGTGGTAAATTCCTTAATGAATGACTCCTGGGTAACTAAGTGGTTTTATATGTAAAGTGTTTTAATTTGGGCTTATAGGGGATTATGTAGCTCACCGTAAAGGTGTAAGCCCCAGGAGCTAAGTTTTCCTTGGGTTTTCCTCGATTTGTATGGCTTACACATATTGAGGCCCTTTCAGCAGGGAGAGATGAACCAATATATCCAATGGGTTACTTTGGGATGGATCGAGCTATACCATCCAGGTTAATGGTTTTAAATTCACATGTCCATGACCCTTATCCCTATCCTGTCATCCTATATATGTAAATATGAATGTGTGCATGTGGTTTTGACTAATTTTTGGACATGGCACTACTTTATCACTTTTCATAAGTTACATGCCAGTGATTATTCCACTGATTTCTAAGGATGCTACATCATTTCATGATGTAGGGTCCAAAGACTTTTCTGTTGCTCTTGTGCAGCGTTAGGTAGTTGAGGACGTCTATTGAGTTACTATGAAGTGGTGAGCTTCCATCCTTCAAAAGGCCTTATCATTTCATCATTCTTTCTTTATTGACTAAGTATTTTTGGATTTTTTTTGTCATAGTCTGGGGCATGTCCCAACTTAGATGTTATTCTTCTTTTATAGGCTTTTGAGGATAGATTTGGGTTGGTGGTTGTTTTGACTCAATATTCGTTTGAGTTATTTATTCATCTTTTATTATTATCTTTATTGACTTTCGTTTTTTTATTATTTTTGTGCTCTTAAGGTTAAGATAAGGGGTGGTCTCCAATCCATGGTAGGCTTAAAATACCCATCTCAGCCAATCCTTGGTTTGGGTCGTGACAATTGAGTTTTGGCTTTTACTATGAAATTCCCCTTTATGATAAGTTTTAATATCACCAGGTTCAGTTTCAATAATCAAAGATGGTGGGTTATGAAAAGCTGATAACTAGGGATTCATGCATATATCAGTTTAGATGTCATTGAGCACTGTAGATTATCTATTGTTGATATTTATAGAATGTAATTATAATAAACGATTCATTTTTTAGTGTTATTCAATTGGGAGTAGTACTTAGCACCGAGTAAATGCAGGGATGAAGGTTCACCCGCCATTTCAGGACTGAGACCTTTAGTAGAAGTCCCTGAGTTCTAGAACTATGGTGCCACCATACGTTATGATCTTTCACCCACTAGTTGAGCACTAGTCCCCTAGTCCTCCAAGACATCAGTTTAGTGGATCCATGATAGTTAGTGTTCATACCCTTGGTAAGGTACGAAACACCCATCCAACTAGGGTTACATATTGAACCCCAATTTGCTCAGATTAAGGTATGTCGGTTAATGTTATCTACCAAAATACTCATTTTATATTTCATTTTTTGTTCAGTTTTAGATTATGCCTGACCTCTTAATCAGTTATTCAGTTTTATGCAGTACATGCTTATTCAAAGTACTGATCGCATACTTTTCTGTGCTTTATTGTCTCATAATATAGGTTCAGACTCTCAGTACCTAGATCGCATCTTGTACGTTCCTGTACCATATTCAACAGTAGTTTTTATGAGTTCTCATTATTCAAGGACTAGGTATCTATTGTTTATTTTTAGTCTATTTTTATTTAGGTTAGTAGGAGGTAGTTGAGGGCTTGTCCCAACAGCTAATTAAGGTTTAGAGGCTTTCAGACAAATGTCTAAATTTTTAGCATGTTGGTTTGTGAGATAGTTCTATTTTTAGTTTTGGGTTGATAATTAGTGTTTCCTTATTATTATTTCCATCAGTTACTTCAGTTTAGATTCCGCCCAATATTTCATTACTTTTCAGTATTCTTAGTAGCATGCCAAGTAATGGATTAGCTTGGGGTCACTTGTAACTCTAAGCATCATGTTGCAACTAGGGGGCAGTCTCAGGTTGTGACAATTAACTAAACCGTGCCCTCACAAGTTGGTGGGACACACAAAAAGTAATTTTAAAGAAAAACATAAATTATTCATAACTAAACCAATCCCATAAAATCATAGGAGCCCTCCAGATGTGCATCGGGCTCAAGACAGCAACAATGGGTAATAACGAGAGGCCAGAATTGAACTGTTAGTGGCGGATAATAATAATAGGCCATATGCCGGATTCTAACTATAAATAGTGGGTAATAACAAAGGGACATATAGAAGATATACAACAGAACTCATAATCAGATGCCGGACTCGAACCGCAACTCAGAGGAACCACAACTACCAGAACAACAATAATCCATACCTAAACTCCTAGATCATCATAACAAGATGTAGGATTCAAACATGAACTTATAGTAATCATACCTAACTATAAAATTAAAATCCAAACAACACCGTAACCAATACCAAGTGGTGACAAAATTCAAAATCAGTAACTTAAATAAAGTAACCAAGTGGTGATGATAACCAAAATTATTTTTATCGAGTGATATATACAGTCGGTTATTGCATATTTTTGTGGTAAGATAAATAAAATATTTTGAATATACCATAATTAATAGAAAATTATTTCTAAGAAAACCACTATTATATAATAGTACTATTTTAACATATCTAGACACTATCTCCGCTCAAAATATTAATAGATTATAAAAGCAATTATAAAGTGATATAAATATATTATAACTAAAGAATTTTATCAATATAAAAATTATTTTTAAAGGTAATTAACTGTGTCCCCTTACAAAATTCTTATTTAATTTAAATATTTCACTACCAATTTATTATTAATAAAATTCTCACACGAACTACCTGAAAACTAAACTGCTAGACCAAAAAAGTTATAAATAACATGATCCAGTTATAGGAAAGCTCTAAACACTAAGAACGCGAGAAGATAAGGGAAATGACCAGGATGGTAATTACAAAATCCACAAATAAAAGGAATTTCTCCTACAAAAGTAAAAGATACGGAAATACCTACAGGATCAAATAGGAAGGGATACATGGCCCCCATCTCATGCTCGGTCTCGTAGGTAACCTCTTCTACTGGATGGTGATGCCACTGAAACTTAAATATTAGAATGACCCTAGAATTTAATGGTCTAAGTTATCTGGATAGAATGGATACAAGCTCCTTAAAGAATATCAACCTCTCATCGAACTGAACTAAGTTCCACCAAAGCACGTGCAACTAATTTGGAATGTACTGTCACAACATAGATACATGAAATACTGGGTAAATGGTTATGAAGATATGAGTCAATGCCAAAAAATGACCATCTAAGGCGAAATTCCATCAAAAAGCATTCATCAGTCAAAGAGAAAGGAGAAATTCTAATTATGGCAGCAAATTATGCTACCTCCCTAACTTTCTACAGAATCTCAAAATTTCCATTAAAACTGGGGTAAGATTTCCCATCCATTTGAACCTTATCACACCTTTCATAGGGGATACTCATAGAAAAACTCTACCACAAACAATGGACCCCAACGTACGATGTCTACTGATTGCCAGGGGACCCTTGGTTCAGGTACCGATTTTGATCAGACTCATTTTTTGGCTAGGGGACCCTTGGTTCAGGTACCAATTCTTTCGGACTCATTTTTTGCTATTAAGCAAATTATGTAAAAAAGAGAACTATTGGTATAGGCCCCGCCCTTAGTTGAAACAATCTTTGATGATAGTTTTGATGGTTCCATTGAGTTCAAAAAATCAAATTTGGTATGGTAGCATATTTTTTTTTTATTTCACGGGGTTCCAAACAAATTTTGAGCACCCGATTGAAGTCCATTACGTACTTATCAAAATATGGTGCATTAGGTTGCTAATGCAACTTCTTAAGTGTTCATATGGCTGCTTAAGTGGTCATCACTAATACGATATTGCATTGCTTAAGAGACATTAACCATCTAGTCAATGGCTACTTAAGTGATGGTTTATCCTCTTAAGCAGGCATTGCCTAAGCATCCTATGGGTCGCCTAAGTGATACCCGACCTAGGGTCACCATACCTCTTAAGCGGGTGTTGCTTAAGTGACAGGGTACTCACGTAAGCGACACCTGGTAGATTTAAATGACCTTTTCCCCGCCCTATTTTCTATTACTTCTTCCACTAATTTTACGTAAAGTTGAGACTTCAAAGAGAGGAAAAAGTGAAAAATCATCCATATAAGTCAAGGTAACCTGACCGAACTCTTCTTGGTTATTTCCTATTAATTTTCCCTTTAATTTCCATCCCAATTCTTGGTAAAATTCGTAGAAATTAGGTCTTAAATTCCTTTTGAGGATTGAATTGAGACCCAATTTGTTCTCAACTTTTGAGCACACATTTCATGTTTTTTAGGGATGTCATGACAGTTTTAATTTTGGATTCTATTTGTGGGCCTCACAATTCTATTCTTGACCCAAAATTTGACCAAACCCATGATATAGTAATATGGGTCTCATTTTACTCTTAATGACATATAGATTATTAATTTTATAACATGATGGAATTTTAGTATTTTTTTAGTGTAGATAGACTATTCGTGGATGATCAAGGATTATGAATTGACATCGAGGTAGGCTTCTATTTATTCTTCTTCTTGAGATAGTATTTTATGTATGTTGTATGTTAGATAGGGGTGTTAGGATGTGATTGTGGGTATAACAACATAACGTAGTATTAATTATTAATTTGAGGGTTAGAAGGGTAATTGACCCTTAAGATGAAATACTTATTATGCTTCTATGAACTTATTACCTTAGATTCCTAGTAATGTTAGGCATAGATGAGAATAATAAGCCTTTAGTATAATGATCAATGCATTACTTGATTGATTGTTATGGTTTGTTGGATTATGATGCTATGGTTATGTCAGATATATATTCTTGGGCCGAATGCCATGATTATGATTACTGGTTGGATCTCAAGAAGTATTTTGTTCTAATAAGGGAAGTGGTCATGGTTTATAGACATATTGATGCTTATAATCATAGTGTATGGATACTAGGGATGCCATGCATAGATTTGGTACTTTCATGATTACTTAGATAGTAAATGATAGATTCTAACAAAAAATATTATTTTATTAATTTTTTTCCTAAAAAGGGAATTATTCCCACTTTTCACTTTTAAAATGGATTCTTTCATGATGGGAGTCATACCATCTTAATGAATGACTTACGTGCCCTTGAGACTAAAAATGATGTTTTAGAAATTTGACCGAGACAAATTTCGTCCATTATTTTGCTACTATTATTTACCTTGGTCGTGAGAGATTCTAAACTTTCCCACACTTATTAAGTCTTAGAGTTTATCCCAGGCAATAGATTTATGTATTTATACTCTTTTAGCCATGGATCTAGCCCTTGTATTTTAGATGTATATATGTATGGTACTAGATAGAGTGGATTAATGATGATGACTATAATTGGAAATCATGTAATGGGACTAGGTCAGCGTATACGGGTACTCTCAAACCCTATTGAGGCCCTTCATCAATGATCCATCATACAGAGAAGGAAGGTTACCATAGGTCCTGCCTTCGCGAGTCGTTGGCTGGAGGAGGTATATACCTAGGGTTACGTTATCATGGTCTGATTGTTTATGATATTATGGACTTACTTGACATTCATTCTTGCATGTGCATTGCCTACGACCATTGTGCCCTATATCTATCAGCCTTATGAGGGGTTGCATAGGTATAGGTATGAGTACTAGTTGCAGTATATTTTATGGTGCTTTTATTTATCAGCCTTATGGGGGTTGCATAGGTATAGACTCTATTGTTTGCTAAGTGTTGATTGAACCTTCTGAGCATATAACAACACTAGCCTATGAAAGGCACCATTAGGAATTATTTGTTCAGACCAGCTGATTACTTACATTATTTTGTTATTATTATGGTTATTTCATGACTGGTTTGTTGTTGGACTGTTATTGATATTTAAGGTATGTTTCTGATTCCATTATCTAACAACTATTTTATTTCGCATGGTTATCCCATGGTTAGGTGTGATGGATTTGGATTCTGATTGTGGTAGCACTAGTTCCTTCTCTAATTAGGGGGCCTTGAGATGCTAGTGCGATTACTTATTTTGTACCTTAAGTTAACCTTGCTTTTGTGTGTGTGTGTGTGTATATATATATATATATATATATAGTAATTAGTGTATTACTATACAACCCTCCCTCTAATTTATTCCTGTTGTATACCCATTTCTTTTCTTGTATACATATACATGCATCCTTCTTCTGTTCTTTATTTGTATAATTGGCAGTGATATAAGGTATAGTGCTTAGGGTCCCGGTGTCATGACCCGACCCCGAGCCTAGTCATGACATGTATCTCAAGCCTACTGAGGGCCAAAGACCACCTTTTATGCCTAGCTAATAGAAGAAAATGAGAAAAAATAATAGAAGAAACCAAATAATAATATGAAAGATAGATAAACCAAGATAGAGATTCTAAGAATCCACAACAAATAACCACCCACACTTGTCCACAAAAGCCTCTAAAACCGAATACCTAAACTAGGTCGGGACATGCCCCTCACTATTGCAAAAAATTAATCCAAGATGATATTCTAAGACAAAAAAAAAATAACAGTGCAATGAAATGATAGGCCTTCCATAGAATGGAAGCTCACTACTTCAAGGCTGACCAGTGAACAAACCAGAACCACAATTCTTCACAAGGTAACCGAAGAACTCCTAGGACCCTAATTCATGAAAAGATTCAGTGTCCAGTGACAGTTAGTGGGATGATCAGTAGAATATAACTCGGAGTGAGTGATAAAATAATGCCATTTCAAAAAAAAACTCCATGTACATGTTAACATACATACATATATATATATATATATATATATAACGATGGGATAGGATACATGGTTTAAACATGTAGTTTAAAACCATTAAACTAGACTATGTAGCTCTAGCCTTAATAAGGGTACCCAGAAGCTATATGGGTTCATCTCCCCCGGTTGAAAGGACCCTAGTATATGTAACCGTATGAGCTAGTGAAATCTAAGGAAGGGACAAGGATCCATGACCACAACCATTCCAAAAATACATGTAATGTGTGAGCTATGTACATAGTTACCAAGACCCCTACACCGACAAACGAGGTTTCAAATATTAGTCCCCCCGAGACCTCCACCTTTATGGCGAGCTAAACAACCCCCTTTAAGCCAAAATTAAAACATTTGTACATAACCCATTTGTTAAACCAATGAGTTATCTATTAAGGCACTTACCAAATGGTATCGTCATACCAATTGAAGTTTAAGTTTGCAAGCCTATTCCATTCCAAAACCAAAAACCCAAATTGATCCAATGCTTCCAATTTAAAAACCAATCTATGGCCACCAAGGCCTTGAAAAACCAGCTGATATTCCATTAGCCTTTTATGCAATGCAAGGTTTCACACACAAAGTATATATATATATATATATATATATATATATATATCCATGTTTCAAAACCAATTTCACAAGTTGGGTTGAGATTAAAGCTAACTCAAAACCATTAAACCATAAAAAAATTGGGGAAACACATGTTCCCCTTTTCAATTCCCATACCCTTGCATTTATTTAGTTTAAAATCAAGAGAATAAAGCATAAACATCCAATTCAAAACCATAGGAACTAAATTCCTGTAACATTTATTCAAAATCTGACAATCTATATTAAAACCCAACAATTAAACCAAATGGGCAATTATTAAACATATGCTTCCGTATAAAATTAATTTAGGGAAGAGATACATGCCTAAAACACCAAGGAATTTTGAGGAGAAAGCACAATTTGAATCTTTGATGCTTAATCCTTAGAAATCCTAGCTTGTTCTCAATTTTTGAATTTAGAGAGAAGAGAGTAATGTTTATGTTTGTTAACAGATGGGAATAAGTTAAAAGGAAGAGTTTTGTGTAATGGAAGTAGTGGGATAAGAGGAAAAGACCACAATTCTCTTAATGAAATAGGCAGGAAATACAGCACCTAGTCGTTATGGATCAGTTAACAACTCATGGTCACTGGTCAAGAGTCTTCACCAAGACTCATAGTTTGAGTCCCCAAACACTGACCCTCTATTGTTATGATCACGAATCACAACCTATGACTCATGATCATGCCTTATGAGTTGTGAGGGTCATATTATGACCCAAACAGAAGTACTAGACAACCTTACTGGTTATAATATGAGTGGTACTATACGAATCATATAGATGACAAGAACCTGGGGTATTACATTACCCTCTACCCCAGGATCATTCATCCTCAAATGAGAAGTTAGAGCACCCCTTCGCACGAACACAAGAAAGAATGCAACCACAAAACCATGAATAAAACTTTAAGGGATGATAAGAGCAAATAAGGAACGCATACCTCAAATATTGTCATCCAACATAGGGAAAAAGAATGATTATTTAGCCTTCATATCATCCTCGATTTCTCGAGTAGCTTCCTCTATCTTGTGATTCCGCCAATGCACCTTTATGGAAGCCACAACCTTAGTCTTCAACCTATAAACTTGCTTATCTAATCTCAACTTGGACTTCCTTATATGACAGGGAATTTGAAATACCAACATCTTCTATAGGAACAAGAAAGGATGGATTACCTATGCACTTCTTCAACATTGATACAAGTAAAACAGGATGAATAGAACCCCAGCTCGCTAGCAAATCCAAATCTTAGGAAATGTTCCCAACTCTCCTCTAAATTTGATAAGGACCAATATAATGGGTATTTAGCTTTCCCTTCTTCCCAAACCTCATCAACCCTTTCAATATAGAAACCTTCAAGAACACACAATCATTAAATGCATACTCCAAATCCCTTTGCCACGCATAATCATAAGACTTTTGGTGACATTTTAAAGTCTTAAGCTATTCTTTAATCACCTTCACCTTCTCCATGGCTTGGTGAACCAAGTCAAGACAAAACAACCTAGTCTCATAATCACAAACCACCTAATAGAAGACCAACAACTCCTACAATAAAAAAGCCTCAAAATGAGCAATTTCTATACTAAAGTGATAACTATTGTTATACACAAATTTAATGAGAGAAAATTGATCCACCCAAATACCTCCAAAATCTATCACTCAGGCTATTAACATAACCTCCAAAGTCTGAATAGTTTGTTTTGCTTGTCTATCTATTTGAGGGTAGAAAGAGGTACTAGGGTTAACCTACACTCACAAGCCCTTCTTAAAAGAATGCCTAAAGTGGGAAGAAAATTATGTACCTCAGTCTAAAATAATGGACACCGGTGCACCATGTGACTTCATAATCTCTTGAATGAACAACTTAGCATAATCCTCTCTCGAGTAGTTAGTCCTCACAGACTAGAAGAGAGTAGAAATGGTAATCCTATCAATAATGAACTAAATTGAGTCATACTGGTTATGAGACTATAAAAAATGCATAATAAAGTCTATATTGATCATCTCTTACTTCCATATGGGTAACTCTATGTCTTGATACATGCCACCATGCCCGAAGTACTCAACTATGCACTTGGCCATAAAATTTCCTTCAAGTCATGGTGCATCTTAGTAGAAGCTGGATGAATGATATACCTCAACTCATGAGCCTCAGTCAAAATCATTTCCCTAACCTATAATCTTCAGGAACACACAACCTACCTTGATACCTAAGGATGCCATCACCACCAATCTAAGAGGACATAATAGTTTGCTGAATTACATTATCCTTAATCTCCATGAGTATGGGATCCAATGTCTATTTCTTCTTGACCTCAATGCTAAGAGATGACTTAACCACTCTTTGAAAAATCACACCTCTATCCTAAAAATCTAAGAGACAGACCACCAAGTTAGCCAATTGGGGAATATCCTTTACCAACCCTTTTTTTCCTTATCCACATTAGATAAGATCCCCATGGACAACCTGCTAAGAGAATCAATAACTATAGTAGCTTTACCTTGATGGAAGTGGAGATCATATCAAAATTTTTAAGCAATTCAAGCCACCAACTCTACCTAAGATTCAACTCCTTCTAAGTAATTACATACTTGCAAACTTTTAAGATCTTTAAAGATGTCCACATGCACCCCATGCAAATAATGATGCCAAATCATGAAAGAAAATAGCATAGCTGCCAACTTCAAATTATGAGTCAGATAATTCCTCTCAAGAACCTTAAGATACCTGGAACCATATGCCATAACCTTAACATGTTGCATCAAAACATAGCCTAATCCCATATGATACACATCACAATACACAAAAAAACCCTCAGTATCATTGGACAGGGTCGAAATCAGAGAAAAATTAAACTTGTCTTTTAACTTCTCAAAGCTACCCTCACAAGTGTTGGACCACATGAACTTAACCTTCTTACAAGTCAACTTTGTTAATGGAGAAGATATAGGAGAGAAACTCTCCACAAAACTCCTATAATACACAGTCGAACCTAAGAAGCTCCAATATTGGTGTAAGACCCCATAAAATTTCAAGCTTAATTCAGTCTATTAGGTTTGTTAGGGGGTCCCAAACATAGAAAATTCTAGCTAAGTATTTAGACTTAGTTTATTTTTAGCCTTTCAAAGTTGGAAATCTCATTTCATGACCTTAATGTCCTTTAAATGTCTATGTTTTAGTAAATTCATGATCAGGAAGGTCAATAGGTGTTCCCGAACAAGTTTTGTATTTTTTGAACTTTGTTTAAAGATCCTTTGGAATCTCAAAACAGTGAACCAACATGATCTTAGCGCGCCGCATCACCTATCATGTTGGTTAATATTTTCCTCAGCTACCAGTGTCAAATTCCAGTGAGTCAGCGTGATCTTGGTGTGATGTGTCAACTATCGCGTTGATGGCATCGATGTGCCACATCGGCCTGTGCATCGGTAAACCAGTTTTATTCATTAAAAGCCCACATTCTTAAAGGGTATTTAGGTCTTTTTCCCCGACCCTCAGCATCCAAAATATGAAATTTAATACCCTAGAAAGAAAATAAACTCATTCTTTCTCAATTTCTCTCAAGAACAAGCCTTAGGGTTCTTAAATTTCAAAACAAGAACTCAAGATTTCCACCATTAATTTTTAAAAATTCTTCAACAAGGTATGTAAAGTGTTCATCCAAGGGTCCCTTCAACCTATGGAGTTCAAAAAACTTCTTTTAAAAACATGAATTGTGATTTCCATGTTGTGGGTTGAATGTAATCATGTTAATGTTGTGGTATGTGTTCCATCTTGAAACCATTATGTATTTCTTGATATTATGATAGTATGTAAGTTGAATTTTGATTCTCTTATGTTGAAACCCTTGAATTATGAAGTCATGATGTATTACCATTGTTGTTCATGCCCAAGTATAAAGCTACGCCTACCATGTGTTTGATAAAATACTAAATTGAGATTATGGTGCTTTATGACCCTTTGGTGATCTAAATGATCAACTTATGCTATAGCCACATGTTCACAATGTCTTCCATGCTAAATCTATACCTTGTATGTGTTTGATGGAATGCTCATGAGATTGGTTTAATGAAATTATGAGGTGTTAGCATCCATTCCTATTCATGTGCAAATTCATGACTTTCAAGTGATTGATGAAATACCTCATAAATTAAATTTTAAGTTGTTAACTAATGTTAAGTATTCAAGATTCATCATGTCATATTATTTTTATGCTATCTAGTCCTGGGGGTATTTAATACCTGACAATTTAGTAGTGTACCTAGAGCTAGTGTCAGTTACAGAATAATCTCAATCATGTCACGATCAATAGTACTCTAGTTCAGTTACAAAACTCAAGAAAACTAAGTAAACTCAGCATTAATCTAGTCACATTAAGTATTCCATTCAGTCCTCAGTAATCTCACTCATCTAATAGAACTCAATAGTATTCCGTCAGTCAATGAAACTCAGTAAACTCAGTTTAGTTCAATTAATCAGTACAATCAATAACAAATCAGTCCAGCCTAGTATGAACTAGGAAATCAGTCTAGTGTCTATTCAGTTGGGAGTAGGATTTAGCACCGAGTGAACCCAGCAATGTGGGCTCACCCGCCAGCAGAGGGTGTGATCCTTAGAAGCAATCCTTGAGCTCCAGAACTACGTAGCCAGTTTAGGTTGAGATACAGCCCTACAAGTCTAGGGTTAATACATCTTATTCGAGTTCTCCTACTAGCAAGGGGTTGATAGAAGAGCTCCGTATTAGAGAGAGTTATCTCACAACTTGTCTTTACCCTTGGCATGGTACTGACACCCTTATAACTAGGGTTTAGGTTGGACCTTAAATAGTTCAGAAAGGGCCATGTCGATTAGATCATTACCTCCCACAGTATCAGTCTCAATCATCAATAAAGAACTCAGATAGTTCTATAGATTTAGGACTGTCCAATACAGTCACTCAACTCAGTACGGAACTTAGCTAGTTCCATAAGAAATAGGACTATCAAACATAATCACTCACTAAGTAGTATATTAGTTATTAGTTACATCAGTTAACTAGTATTCAACTCAGTATTTTGTATTATCATGATCTTAGTTACAGTGTACGTATTCATATATGTACTCTCATTTAGTCATACTCATGTTATTCAGTTGTTATTGTTCATGCATATGAACCCTTGCATTCAGTCTTACCTCACTTTGTGTACTAGTATATTCAGACATACCGACGCATACTTTTCTTTTCTGCTATGGTGTTTTATACCATAGGTTCAGACGTACGGGCTCCAAAGCACCCTTAGCAGTTCAGACTTTCAGCAGACAAAGTAGTGGTGAGTCGTCATAGCTTGAGGACATATTATTCATTCAGTATCTTAGCTTATTTTTAGTAGTTGGAGTTAGTTGGGGGCTTATCTCATCAACTCCAGAGTTAAGATAGTTTTAGAGGCTTTTCAGACTAGATGTTCAGATAGTTTTCAGTATTCCAGATTATGATGTATTTATCAGATTTTATCATTTCTTTTTATCAGTATTATAGTTTTAAACCTTATGGAATTTTATCCCATTATTCTATCTCATACAGTATTATTACTCAGTTATTACAATAGGTACCAGTCATGGGTTAGCTTGTGGTCCTTTGGGATTATGAGCACTATATAGCATCTGAGGTATGAAACTCGAGGCATTACAAACTTGGTATTAGAGCCTAAGGTTTAGTAGAGTGCTAGGTAGTCTGAAAGCCGCATCTAGTAGAGTCTTGTATATAGGTGTGTAGAGCGCCACACTTATGTACAGGAGGCTATGAGATATTGTAGAAACAGTTTCCCTTCTTTCATTATTTATGTTGTGCGAGTGAGCATGAGCTCCAATTAAACTCTTGTTCTAATCTGATTCTTCCTTTCATTTACAAAACATGTCTCCCAAAAGGACTAACAAAAGAAGAATTGGAAACCAGTCAGCACCTCAGCCCATTCAGGCAGATCCCCTAGACGAGAACGTCTCTCATGCAGAATTCAAAACTGTATTCACAACTCTAGCCAATTTAGTAGCAACCTAAAATAAATAGCTAGCTGTTGTTTCGTCTAACCCAGTTGCCAATATTGTTGTAGCCAAGATTCGTGACTTCACCCAAATGAATCCTCCTTTATTCTTAGGATCTAAGACAGAAAAGGATCCACAGGAGTGCCTCGATCAAGTTTAGAAAGTTACAAATATCATGGGAGTGACTTCCAGTGAGAGTGCTGAGTTAGCTACCTATTAGCTACGAGATGTAGTCCATATGTGGTTTAAGTAGTTGAAGGTCGATAGGGGTGCAGATACAGATCCCATAGAATGGAAAGAGTTTGCTATGGCCTTCTTAGATAGAACTTTTCCTTAGATCTAAAAAAAGCCAAAGTGTTAGAGTTCATCAATATCAGGCAAGGCAATATGAGTGTGAAAGAGTATTCCCTCGAGTTTACTCAGTTAAATAGGTATGCTCCCCATGTAGTGGCAGACAATAGATAAAAAATGAGCAAGTTTGTGTCTGAGGTATCGAGTAAAGTAGTTAAGGAGTGTAGGACTACGATGTTGATTAAGGAGATAGACATATCTAGGCTTATAGTCCATGCTTAAAAGATTGAGGAGCATAAACTTAAGAAAAAGGAGAGAGAAAATAAGAAAGATAGAATAGGTAGTTTTAGCTTCGCTCATCCTAAGTCAGAGGGTGGGAATCGTTCTCAGTTCTACCCAAAATTAGCATCCCCAGTTCCATCTTCAGCTAGTGCACCAGTACCAAAGTTAGGAATGACAATCATGATCGGGCGCCAGGCTCTAAGACCTAGAGTAGTGCAAGCTGTATTTGTACCAACCCATTTTATGAAGAATGTGGTAAGAATCATAAGGGGGTATGTAGATCCGGTAGTGATGTGTGTTTTGAAAGTGGCGAGTTAGGTCACAAAGTCTAAAATTGTCCCAATCCTGGCCCACGAAGTCAACACAATTGTCCTTCAGCTCTGTTCGGTCGCCCAAATCAGCAGGGTGCCACTTATAGTGTCGCTAGTGGGCAGTGCCCAAATAGTCTTTATGAACTTCAATCTAGGCAAGATCGGGAAAGTTCTCCTAATACGGTTACTGGTATGTTACCGACCTCCCCTTTCATATGTTTATGCCTCATCCAATTCAGGAGGTTCTCTATCTTTTGTAATTATTTTCATAGCAGTTAACTTTAAAGTCAGACCAAATATTAACAAAACCTTTCTCAGTCTCCACCCTAGTGGGTCAATATATTATAGCCCGATGGGTATACAGGAATCGCTCGGTTAGGATATCCCAGGAATTCAAGCTTCCAAATTTTAGTAGTAATATTAGTACTTGTATAAAAGTAAAGGGTGGGAATGATTCCCAACCCATCTTTACCTATGTTCAAAATTTTGTACTTCAGTCATCACGATGACTATGCATGATTTACATCTCAGCTCCATGAACACAACTTATATTCATGCACTTTCTGTAGAATCGCATGCACTTACAGTTCCTAGTATCAGGAGTTCCATTTCACTCAGTAGTACGAATCATGTTCCATGAGTACAGAAAACTCTAGACTTAGGTCATGCATCTCATGACTACTACTCTCATACTTTACAATGTGTTCAACACCGTTACCATCTCAATTACAGTCTCAGACATAGTGTCAGTTATAGTCTCAGTCCAGTAATCAGTTCAGTAATTTAGATTTAGTGTTCCTTGACCATAGCATACAGATATCATTTATTTAGTTATCAAATTTTAATATTTTAGTTTACAGACCATTTCAGAATCATGTTATACTCTCAGTCTTCCATTCTCAGACAATACAGTTTACACGCATTGATGCTCAGTTATCTCATGTTGCTCAGTTAGTCCTTACCTCATATGCATAGTACTCTATGGTTTTAGTTTAGTTATTCAGGCTAAGTATAGTTCTATCTTGGAAACCCAGTAATTTAATTAGTCGTCATTCGATTAATCTGATAAGTTAGTATGCTTATGCATTCGTGCTCAGTACCCATACAAATATCTTTAGTATTCTCAGGTGAAGGGTTATACTAAGGTGGAGAGTATAGTTGAAAGGATATTCAAGGGATATCTCTAAGCTTGAAAATTTTAGTTGCAGTGTATAAGGCTTAGCTACTTCATCTTAGATGATGTTTCATAGGCCATGACTCACAGTACAGAACTTATTCAGACCATGCCATGATTTTCTTACCCCCTAAAGCCACGAGAACTCTATAGAAAGAGCGTCAGACAAAGGCCCCAGTCTAGTATAAGTTTTCAGCTTAAGTTAGTCCGCAGAGCCCTGATTTAATTTTGCAGTCAGACGGACAAGTTCATATGGTTTCCCGCCTTTACCCTTATTCGTACTATCCGAAGTCTTATGAACGTAACTATTCCAAGATGGGGCAACTAGGTAGTTGCATATTCATCCCAGTCCATGTATCATGTCATAGTTGTAGACCCCATATATTTGTAGGTTCCCTGTACATCATCCCAATTTTCCTCAGTATCTCATCCGAGTCAGTATTTTTTGAGGGACAAAATGTCCCAAGGGGGAGATGCTCTATAACCCCCGAGCTATCATGTCCTAAACCTTCCATCTTCTTCTCACGTAACGAATCCAATTTGGAATGGTGGGTACTCATTGTTTGACCCTCAAGTTCCAATCTTAGCCATGAGCCAAGTATTCAGGGGCTCAATTCAGTGCCTTATATTTAGTCCATGTATCACACTTCAGACTCAGTAATGTCCCTAAGTCCCTCTAGTCAAAGTTCTTTGGTAGAATCAGTCTGTTAAGGGAGCTACATAGGAAGCAGAAGCAGACATGCAGACCAAGTATCCTCACCTCTTCTCCGCTAATCCAAACTCAGCCTAAGGTAATGGATTTCCTTAAGCTTATTCAGTTTCATGCTCAGATTTCCATTACAAACTTGGTATCATTTACCATTGCGTATTCAGTCATATGTTCATGAGTCAGTTCAGTCATGTATCCATGTATCAGATATTCATGATCAGAATGAGAAACTCATATTATCAATACTCCTAGTCATGCATTCATGAATCAACTCATTTATGTACTCATGCATCGGATATGCATATTCAGTATGCAATTCAGCATGTCAGTAATATCAATCCTATAGTCAGGTCCCAAATGTTTATGTCCATTAAGTAGATTCAGCCTACAAGTACTCTCAGTTCAGTCAGTCTCATTCAAGGACAAATGTTCCTATGGGGGAGATATTGTAAGACCCCACAAAATTTCTAGCTTAATTCAGTCCTTTAAGCTTGTTAAGGGGTCCCAGACTTAGAAAATTCTAGCTAAGTATTTAGACTTAGTTTATTTTTAGCCTTTGAAAGTTGGAAATCTCATTTTCTGACATTTAATGTCCTTTAAATGTCTATATTTTAGTGAATTCATGATCAGGAAGGTCAATAGGTGTTCCTAGAAAAGTTTTGGAATTTTTGGACTTCATTTGAAGCTCATCTGGAATCCCAAAATAGTGAACCAATACTATCTTGGAGCGCCACATCGCCTATTGCATTGGTTAATATTTTCCCTGCTACCAGTGTCAAATTCCAGTGTGTCAACACAATTTTGGCACAATGAGCTGACTATCGCGTCGATGCCATCGACTGTCGCGTCGACCTGTACGTCGGTAACCCAATTTTAGTCGTTAAAAGCCCATATTCTTAGGGGGTATTTTGGTCTTTTTCCACAAGCCTCAGCCCCCAAAACATGAAATTTAATACCCTAGAAAGAAAATAAACTCATTCTTTCTCGATTCCTCTCAAGAACAAGCCTT
The DNA here is from genome assembly GCF_002878395.1 of Capsicum annuum. Classification (NCBI taxonomy): domain Eukaryota; kingdom Viridiplantae; phylum Streptophyta; class Magnoliopsida; order Solanales; family Solanaceae; genus Capsicum; species Capsicum annuum. The sequence continues at coordinate 70,862,699 of NC_061116.1, forward strand.
AGACTAGATGTTCAGATAGCTTCAGTATTCTAGATTCTGATGTTTTTATCAGATTTTATCATCTCTCTTTATCAGTATTACAGTTTTGAACCTTATGGCATTTCAGCCCATTATTCCGCATCATACTATATTATTACTCAGTTATTGCAGTAGGTACCAGTCATGGGTTAGCTTATGGTCCTTCGGGATTATGAGCACCGTGTAGCGTCTGGGGTACCAGACTCAGAGCATTATAATTGGCTTAAGCGGTAGGTCTACAGCATTTCTTAACTACCTTAACTTTCTACAATCCATCACGATCCCCTTACTAGAAATAACATGCCCGAGAAAAGTCACAACATTAAGCCAAAATTCACACTTTGAAAATTTCATATATAACTTCTGATCCTTGAAAGTATGCAACACAGTTCAAAGGTGATTGATATAATATTCCTCACTCTTAGTATACACAAAACATCATCATAGAAAACTATCACGAACACATCTAAGAACTTCTTAAATACCTAATTAATTAGATTCATAAAAGTAATCGGAGAATTAGTCAACCCAAATGACTTAACCAGAAACTCATAGTTACCATACCGGGTACGAAAAGCAATCTTGGAAATATCAACCTCCCAGATTTAAATTGATGATAACCCCAATAAAGATCAATCTTAGAGAAACATCTAGCACCCTTAAGTTGGTCGAAAAGAATATCAATCCTAGAAGAAGGATACTTATTCTTTCCTATGACCTTATTTAGCTAGCAATAATCTATATATTTCCAAGACCCATATTTCATAAACATGAAAAGCACAACAGCACTACATAGATAAATACTAGGATGAATAAGTCCCTTGCAAAGAAGATCATTTAACTATTCCTTATGCTCCTTTAATTCAATTGGAGCCATCCTATTAGGAGGAATAGAAATAGGGTAGGTATCTGATAGAAAACCAATCCCAAAATCTATCTCTATCAGGAAGAATACCAGGAAGATCTTCTGGGATCACTTCGGGAAACTCACTAACCATAGGGACGATTGCAAAAAAGGACCCTCAGAATTAGAATTTTTAACCCAAACTAGGTGATACAAATACCCTTTGGAAATAAATTTCTAATAGCTAAGATAAAAAATAAATCTCCCTTTAGGTACTAAGGAACTCTACTCCTATTTAATTATTGGTTCATTAGCAAAAAGGAAACTAACATTTTGGGTCCTACAATCCAAAGAACCATAATATGAATAAAGCTAATCCATCCCCAAAATAACATCAAAGTCTACCATATCCATGTCTATTATATTCACCAGAGTCTTTCTATGAAAGATAGACACCACATAACTCTTATAGATCCTTCTAGAAACTATGGAATAAACCATGAGGGTAGAGATAGAGAAAGGGTTGGAAATTCATTCTGGACCAAAACCAAAGTGCACAACCATATAAGGGGACACATAAGTAAGGGTAGACCTTGGATCAAGCAAAAAATAAAAATTACCGAAGAAAAGGTGCAATATAGTAGTGACAATGTTAGGAGATGCCTCATATTCTTGGTGAGTGTCAAGAGCATAGAGAAAACTCTGACCAGTGTCAAAAACAAAGGTATCACCCTTTGGTGAAGGAGCCGATGAAGTGGCAATCAAAAATTTATTAGCCCCAGTGGCTACCTTAGTTGCAGGATAGTTCCTCTACATGTGCCTAGGCTGACCATAATTGAAAGACCAATTCCTCACTTTATCAAAGTAACCACAGTAAAGCTATCCACAAAATCTATAAGAAGGATATGATGGGACTGACTAAGCTCCTCTAGCCTGAGACCAGGCACCCTATTCCTTAGGATCACAATTATCCTGAAAGTAAAGATCACTTGACGGGTTAGGATAAGGAGCACTAGCCGATGAATAGGAGTTAAAACTTCCCCAATTCCTCTTCTTGGTCAATTTCTACCATCTCTCCCACTACATTATTGATTCACATCCTACTTTAAGTATCTGAACTACTTATTCTGCCTCTCTCCCATTTATGCATATCTCTTTTCTCCTTTTTTACTTGTTGCATATAAACCAGAAGTCAAGATATTTCTATTTTATTATTCAACATCACAGTCATGCACTCTAATACCAAGTAATGGGACAACCCAGAAGTAAATTTCATCATTATAGATATCTAGCTAAATACTAACTATGAAGCATAACTAGCCAGCTACTTAAATTTCAAGGCATACTATTTCATACTCATCATACCTAGCTTCAGATTCAAAAATTTATCAGCTTGAGCTTCCCTCAACTCCTGAAGAAAGTAGTGATCAAGAACGGTACCCAACAACTCCTCCCATAATGTTGGCTCTGCATCATCACCCCTCAACTATTCCCACTCGTCATGCCACTGATAAACTATATTTTTTAGCTGATATGCAGCAAACTATATACCATCTACATCATTTGCATGCATAACCCTAAAAATCTTATCCATCTCATCCACAAACCCTTGAGGATCCTCCTTAACCTTAGAGACTATAAAGGTTAAGGGATTTAACCATATGAATTGGCATACTTGAGTGACCTCAGATGAAGGAGCTACAAAACAAACATAATCTAACTATGAGACTGATATCTCACCAACTGAGTATAAAAATAAGTACACCAATTGATCTCCACATTAGAGATTTTTTTAAAATAACTGAGAATAAGTGTCATCACCTAGAGAGGTACTAGTGGGGACTAATGAAACTCTACTTGGGGTAGTGCAATAGGGAACAGTGAACTTAGACCGAGTTCGCACTCCATATATAGGGTGAGTTCCATCCATATTGTCCTCAAGTAGAATAGAGGTTCCCACTAAATTTCTATAAAGATTAGATTTTCAAGGAGTCATGATCTGAAATGCGAGCAAACCAAGAGTTAGAGGAATTTCAAGTCATCAGAATTGATAGCCCGAAATAAAAAAGGGGAACATTCCCAAATTCTTTGTAGCCTCTTCCTTATAAGTGTGGCATACTACACACTCATAAAAGAGACTCTACTTGACATGACTTTTTGGAAAGCTAATGACCCTGAACTATGCTTAGATACTAAGCTTGTCGTAACCCAACCCTGGGCCTAGTCATGGCGGGTATCTCAAGCCCACCGAGGGTCGAAAACCACTTAATGCCTAGTCAACAAAACACTATAAGAATAAATAATGGGAGAAACCAAATAGTAATACAAAAGATATAAAAAATAAAATAGAGGATCTAAGAATTCGAAACAAAATAACCACCCACACTTGTCCATAAAATCCTTTAAAACCAAATATTCAAACCAGGTTGGGATATGCCCCCGACTATAGCCAAAAAACCCAAGATGATAGTCTAAAATATTAAAAAATTATAATAGGTCAAGGAAATAATTCTAGAGAATATAAGTTCACCACTACTAGGCTGATGAATGAATGAACCAGAATCACCAAACTCTACACAAGGTAATCAAAGAACCCTTAGGACCCTACATCATGAGATGATGAAGCATCCGGGGATAGTTAGTAGGATGCGCACTAGCATATAACTCGAGGTAAGGGATTAAAAAATATTATTTCAAGACATTACAAAGCTCCATATACATGTTCACATACATACATATATATAAAATGTTGTGGTAGGGTATAGGATTTAAGCATATGATTTAAAACCATTAACCTAGACTGTGTATCTCAAGCCATCCTAAGGGCACCCATGGGCTATATGTGTTTATCTCCCCTTCTTAAAATGACCTAGTGCGTGTAATCGTACAAACTAGGGAAATCTGAGGAAGCTCCAGAGAATCCACGATCCTAGCCATTCCAAAAATAAATATAATGTGTGAACTATACACAGAGTCAACAAGACCCCCACGCCGGCAAACGTTGTTTCCAATTTTGGCCCTTCTAGGAAATCCACCTTCACGGTGAGCTACACAACTCCCTTTAATCCCAAATAAAAACATGTGTACAAAACCCATCCATTAAACCAAGGATTCATCTATTAAGGCATTTAACGAATGGTATCGGCATGCCAATTGAAGTTTAATATTGCAAGCCAATCCATTATGCCATTCCAAAATTAACTAGCTAAATTTACTCCAAATTTTCCAATTTAAAGCCAATCCCTAGCCACCAAGGCCTTTTAAAACCAGTTTATGTTCCATTAACCTTTTAAGCAATGCAAGGCTTCAAAAGCAAAGAAGATTATGTTTATATATCCATGTTTCAAAACCAATTTCACAAGTTGGGTTGATGTTAAAGTTAATTCCAAACAATTAAACCTTTAAATTTAAGGAAACACATGTTCCCCATTTCAATTCGCACACCCATGTATTTATTTAGTTCTAAATCATAAGAATAAAGAATAAACAACTAATTCAAAACTATGGGAAATCAATTCATTTGACAACCATTCAAAATCTCTTAACCCATATTGAAAACCTAACAATTAAACCACATGGACAATAATTAAATAAATGATTTTTTATAAAATTAATTTAGGGAAGAGATACATGCCTGAAATATCAATAAATGTTGAAGAGAAATAGCGCTTTGAACCCTAGGTGCTTAATCCTTACAAATACAAGCTTGTTGTTGATTTTGGAATTTAGAGATAATAGAGTAATGTTTATGTTTGTTAATAGATAGAAATATGTCACTGGGAAGGGTATTATGTCATTGAAATAATAGGATAAGAGGAAAATACCACAATGCCCTTAATGAAATAGGCAGGAAATATAACTCTCAGTCACTATAGAAAAAGTAACAACTCATGTTTATTGGTCATGAGTCATCACAAAAACTTGTATCCTGAGGCCCCAAACCCTGACCCTTTACTTTTATGGTCATGAGTCACACCCTACGACTCCTGACTAGACCTTATGACTTGTGAGGTCCATATCGTGATCCCAACAAAAACACTAGATAAACTTACTAGTTAGACTATGAGTGGCACTATACGACTCATACAGAGTGGCTGGGACTCATCACCTAGGTCATACTCTGGACAGTAATGGCAAAAATAAGAAATTTTTGGAGGCTAAAACCTAGGGAATAACACCCTGGTATAGCTAGATAGGATAGTTCATCCTTAATACCTCCTTACACTTATTATTTTATCCTTATTTTCTCATTATCTTAATATGTAGTTTGTCAGATACTTGGGCTTAGTTTATATTTCTACTTACATGCTATTATTTTTCAATCATTATTTGATCTCAATCGGTAGTTGCCTACTATGTACAATGTGTTTGGTACTCATAGTACATTTTTATAGTCTGTACATCATAGTACGAGTTCTTTTCATTGGTGTGTGTGTCGTGTATAGAAATTATGGTTTGATACATAGGGTGAGCTCTGATGTTATAGATTTTAATGTAATATTTTAAACCTTTTTCTTAGGATAATTATGTGTTTTCAAGCAACTACTGTTGTATTTAACATGGTGTTTTAGTGTTTTTAGGTTAAGAACTGAGTATGAGGAACAACTTTGATAAACTGGACAAAACAAAGGAGAAATGATTAGCGATGGCTTAGGCGATGGGCCTTCGACCTTGTAATGAAACGTCGGCTGGAAATATTGCCCAATAATAGAAGATAGATACACTGGACATCTTGTGATGGTCCAGGTGATGGGCCATCATCTATGCGATAAATCCTCGGTCCAGACTGTTGCCAAGGAACACAATACAAACCCACTGGAAGTTATGCAATGGACTAGGCGATGTATCGTCGGTATTGCAATAAACTGTCATCTTGCCCGTTGCCTAGAAGCAGAACATAGACTCACTGGAGCTTTAGTGATAGCCTAGGAGATGGATAGTCACCTCAGTGATGACTCATCACTCGACCCGTGGAGCATGAAATGGCAACTCTGAGTTTAAATTTTAAAGTTCCAGTTCTGGAAACATATAAATACCAATTATTAGGGTTTATTCTGGAGCATGTTGTTACTAGTTTCATACTTTCTCCTCTATTGAGAGTTTTGTAATACTTTTCATTGAGATTTGAATCTAGAAATTGAGATCTGATTATTAGTTTTTATAATTTTAATTGAAGATTGAGAAGAACAATATTGTGACTTTTGTAAGTAGTCTCTTGAAGCTATTTATGAACATCAATAGATCTTTGAGTTTTTTATGAAGATAAGTAGCTAAACTTCCATAACTAGGGTTATAAGAGCCTTGATGTAGAGAACTGCTTGGGGATGTGAATAGGTTTGATTTCTAAAATCTATCAAAATTACATGAATCCTTCTTCATTATAATGAGATCTCTTTGTTGAAAACTTGAGAAGTGAGCCCATGAACACCACTTGTCTGAAAAAAAAGTGTATGTTAGGAAAAGAAGTGATTCACATAAACTCCATAGGTTTACCCTTTGGCTTAATGGGTTGATACCTTAACAGGATTAACCCTCAAGGAAGTGTTATTGAATAATGCATGAATCCTTTACGTTCGAAAGAAGTAAAGGGTGAAACACCTACCAGGTTGAGAAACACGTGGGTAATTCTTAGTATTTAATAATTATTGCAATCGATTACTTAAGTTAGAATTCGAGCACAAATTCACAACCCTAACTGTTTGAACATCTTAGTGAGCATAACTCTAGTTAATTCATTCTTATTGAAATTACATCTACATTAACTCACATTAGCTGGACCTTTATGTGATACATATACAAAAGAATATTGTTAACATATTTAAACCCCTTTTACTCAGGCACCTTAGATCAACAGCCTAATAATAGTCACAATACTTAGTGAACTCATTATTCCCTGTGGGATTCGACACCCAACCCAGTTGGGTTCTATATTTAACAGTGACTGCTTACTCTATCGTAAGAGAGGTGTAATTTAGGTTTATCAAATTTTGGCACCATTGTTGGGGAATACAGTTATCAATTAAGTTTGTGCTTGTTAATTGACCTTTGGTCAAGTTTCCTAAATTTTACTTTTGTTTATTGTTTTTGTTCTGTGCAGGGGAGTTATTATGTATGCCAAGTACACAGAGATCAGGTGCACCATTATTACTAATTCATTTGGAACCACAGCTAATTGGCAGAATGACAGATCCCTAAGACGCTGAAAGATTAGCTGCTTTGGCTAGAGCTGAACTAAATTAGCAGAATAATGGTCAGCAGGCACATCATCCTAATATTTGGGGGATGATGACTTGTTAGATCCTATTAATCCAAGACTGCATAAAAATATGGTTGCACTAATAAATTGGAATGTAAACAGAAATTACCCCTTTAAGGCAAGGCAAGAGGGTCAACCAGTGTAGTTTGATCTGAATAACGACAAAGATGGAATGATGGAGTAGGTGCAACTGGAGCTATCATTCCTCTACCTCTAGCACTAGGAGCTAAATTTAATATTACCAGTATGATGATTCAACTCTTTCATCTTAAGGGGTTGTTTGGTGGTCTTCCTGGATATGATCCAAACATGAATTTGGTGAATTTTGTCACCATTTGCAAGTCTTTTAATAATCCAGGAGTGGGTCAGAATGCTATTCACTTGTGTTTGTTTCCATATTGTCTGTCTAGGGAGGCGAAACTATGGTTAATCGAACTGACTCTCGACTCTATAACCAACTGGAGGCAGTTGAAAGAGCCTTTCCTAAAAAGGCTCTTTCCACCCTCCAGAAGGGTACAGTTGAGGGATGAAATTAGTAACTTCCAATAGTTTCCTACTGAAGCTCTTCATGAGACATGGGAGAGGTTCAAAAAGAAGCTTATGCAATGCCCGAACCATAACATGATGGATATTCATCTAATGGAGACTCTGTATGGGGCTTTGAATTCTATTATGAAGCCAGTCGTGGATAATGTTGTAAGAGGTTCATTTGTTGACCTTACTTTTCTAGAGACCTCAAAGATGCTTAATCGGATGACCAAACAGAGTAGAGCTTAGCATACATGGGATTTATAGTAGCAATACCTACTGTGTCTAGTAGTATGACTGTAGAGCAATGCAAAAAGGAGAAAGAATGGGACCAGGATATGGCACATTTAAAGATAGAGATGGATTTTTTGACTAAGCATCTATTGTCTGAAAAAACAAAGAAGGTGAAAGCTATTGCATCCCAGGGAAGAGCTGATTCTGATTCGGAAGAAGAGGCAAACTATCTAAATAATTAGGGTGGGTTTCTAAGGCAATAGCCAAGGAAATCAAGGTAGAAACTATTACAATAGAGTTGGTTACAAAGATAGAGATCAGGGCAAATGGAAGAGAAAATATTATAGGAGTGGACTATATGTACCTCCTGGAAGTAGAGATAATCCTAAAACTAGCTCTAATAAGATATCCATGGAGTACATAATAGAGAAATTATTAAAAGGAGTTGAGACTACCAATTTTAGGTTGACTACTAGAAAGAGTGATTTGTCTTCCATGAGTCAGTTGGTAAACTTACAATCTAATTCTATCAAGCAGTTGGGCTAGCAGATGAGCCAACTCTCAGCAGCACTGAATCAGAGAAAAAGCAACACTTTGCCAAGTGATACAGTTCAGAATCCTCAAAATAATGTCTTCTACATGAAAATTACCACACGAAGTGGTAAGTTTTTACCAGGACTATCTATGGGAAAAATTGTGATTGCAGAGGATATTGAGCTTGAAGAAACTTATCCAGTAGAGTCTGAAAAACTGGATAAAGTTATTGATAATACACCATCCAACCATCAGCAGGTTGATGAGTTGGAGAAGAGAAAGGGAAAAAAGACCAAAGTGATGGTTATTACACTTCCAAAACCACCTTCTCTATTTCCCCATTGGTTAAAAAAGAAGGCCAACGACACAAATTTTTGCAAGTTTATGGCCATGCTGAAGCGGTTGACAATCAACTTGCCATTTGTGGAGGCATTGGAGCAAATGCCTGGGTACGCAAATTTCATGAAAGACCTTGTTACGAAAAAAATGAATAGTTTGTTATGAGACGATGGACAATCTCTATCATTGTGGTGCTATTTTCACAAGGTCATTAGTGCAGAAGAAGGTCGACCCAGGAGCATTTACTATCCCATGCACTATTGGGCCTCTTAATTTTACAAAACTTTATATGATTTGGGAGCTAATATAAAATTGATGCCGCCTGCTGTGTATAAGAAACTGGGTTTGGGGGATCCTACTCCCACAAATATGAGATTTGTTATGGCAGACAGGTTTGTGAAGTGGCCTATGGGGATTTTATACGACATATTAGTGAAGGTGGCCAATTTCATATTCCCAGCTAATTTCATCATTCTCAATTGCGAGGTGGACTTTGAGGTGCCCATAATCTTGGGTAGACCTTTCCTCACAACCGGGAGTGCACTTATTGATCTAAAGGCAAATTAGCAACTATTCAGGCTGAATGATGAAGTAGTTCAAGTCGATGTGTTCCAGTCTATGAAACAACATAAAGATATAAGCATATTTTGTATTATGGATGTTTATTATGAGGAGTAGGAAGTACCTGTAGTGGAGAAATTTATTATAAAGACGTTAGCTGCCGTATTAATAAATTTTGATCAAGACAGTATTGAAGATTATGAGGAGACTGTATATGCCCTGAAAGGCATGGGGTCTTATTCTTATGCACCCAAGAATATGGATCTGGACTTGAAAAATCATCCAAGTCCACTAGCCAAGCCGTTTATTGAAGAACCACCTACTTTGGAGCTAAAAGAGTTACCTGGTCATTTGAGGTATGTGCTCCTAGGTAGCGGAAATATGCTACCTATTATTATTGTGGCTGACTTAGGTGAACAACAGGATGAAGCCCTCATTTTTGTTCTTAAGAGATATAAGAGGGCTATTTGTTGGAGAATTATAGGCATTATCGGCATTCCTCTTGGTATATATACACATAAAATCTATCTAGAGGAGGATTGAATCCCGACTATTGAGCATCAACATCATCTAAACCCACCTATGCAAGAGGTGGTAAAGAAAGAAATCATCAAGTTTCTAGATGTAGGAGTGGTATATCCCTTCTCAGATAGCCAGTAGGTAAGTCCTATTTAGTGTATGGCCCAAGAAAGGGGGTATGATAGTTGTTCCTAATGAGAAGACCAAGTTGATCCCACTCAGGCCTATTATTAGGTGGAGGGTGTGTATGGATTACAGAAAACTCAATTTGTGGACACTAAAGGATTACTTCCCCATACCTTTCATGGATCAGATGCTTGATCGGCTAGCGGGAAGAGGTTGGTACTTCTTCTTAGATGGGTATTCTGGTTATAACTAGATTTCTACTGCTCCTAAAGATCAAGAGAAGATGACATTTGTGTGCCCATATGGCACATTTACTTTTAAGAGGATGCCTTTTAGGTTGTGTAATGCACCTACCACTTTTTAGTGGTGCATGATGTCGATATTATCTGATATGGTTGAAGACACTTTAGAGGTATTTATGGATGATTTCTTGATTAAAGGTGATTCTTTTGAGATCTACTTGATGAATTTGAGTAGGGATTTATAGTGGTGTGAGGAGTACAATCTTGTGCTTAATTGGGAGAAATGTCACTTCATGGTGAAGGAGGGCATCGTTCTCGGTCACAAAATTTCAGCAAAGGGGATTGATGTTGATTGAGCTAAAGTTGAGGTTATAGAGAAGCTTCCACCTCCTATTTCAGTAAACAGGGTACGAAGTTTCCTTGGTCATGCTAGCTTCTATAGGAGGTTCATAAAGGACTTCTTAAAGATTGCAAATCCCCTTTGCAAAATTTTGGAGAAGGAAGTCAAATTCTACTTTGATGATGATTTCTTGAAGGCATTTGAATGCCTTAAAGAGGGGCTAGTTAATGCTCCTATTATTATTGTACCAGATTGGTCAAAACCATTTGAGATCATGTGTGATGTAAGCAGTGTTATCCTTGGAGCTGTGCTGGGACAAAAGAAAGACAAATTGTTTCATCCAATTTATTATGCCAGCAAAGCATTGAATAGAGCTCAAAAGAACTACTCCATTATAGAACAGGTGTTTCTTGCAGTAGTCTATGCTTTTAAGAAGTTCCGAGCTTATTTGCTAGGAACCAAGGTGGTGGTCTACATTGTCCATGCATCCTTGAGATATTTGATGGTGAAAAAGGATGTAAAACCAAGGTTGATAAGATGGATGCTGCTACTTCAAGAATTTGAATTTGAAGTCAAAGATAGAAAGGGTTGCGAAAACTAAGTTGCGGATCATTTGTCTAGGATGGAAAGTGAACAAGCAGTTAGAGATGAATTTAAGATCAATGATGCATTTCCAGATGAGGAAATCTCAGCTGCTATCACGGAAAAAATACCTTGGTATGCTTATTTCACAAATTATATGGTGAGTGAGGTGATACCAGAGAATCTTTCCTTTCATCAAAGGAAAAATTTTCTCCCTGATGTGACCCATTAGTTTTGGGATGAGCCATATCTTTTTTAGTGATGTGTGAATGGTATTATTAGACGGTGCATCCCAGAAGTAGATATGTTGAGTATACGGAAGCGAGTTATGCTTCCCCATTTAAAGGTCACGATGCAGGTGATCGGATTGCTAGAAAAGTGCTTCAAAGTGGTTACTACTGGCCATCTTTGTTCAAAGATGCCTATGAGTTCATGAAGAGGTGTGACCAATGTCAAAGGCCAGGGTCCATTTCAAAGCACCATGAGATGCCAATATCTAAAATACTGGAGGTAGAATTATTTAATGTCTGAGGCATTGATTTCATGAGGCCCTTCGTTAGCTAATTTGGGATAAAATACATATTAGTAGTCGTTGACTACGTATCAAAATGGGTTGAGCCAGTGGCTCTAGCAGATAATAAAGAAAGATGGGTTGTTGCATTCTTAAAGAGAAATATCTTCTCTCACTTTGGGGTACCACGCACCATCATAAGTGATGGATGATCACACTTTTGCAACAAGATATTCAGAGCTTCCTTGGCAAAATATAGAGTCAAACAACATAAGGTGGCTACCCCATACTACCCACAGACTAGTGGGCAGGTGGAGATCTCTAATTAGGAAACTAAGGTTATACCTGTCAAGACTGTAAATGCTAGCAAGAAAGATTGGTCTAGGAAGCTGGATGATGCCTTATGAGCATATCGAACGGCTTTCAAGACACCAATTGGCATGTCACTATACCAATTGATTTATGGTAAGGTGTGTCATTTGTCGATTGAACTGGAGCAAAAAACACTGTGGGCATTGAAGTGGCTTAATCTGAACTAGAATGAGGCAGTGGATATGAGGTTGGGGTAGCTATATGAGATGGATGAGTTCCATCTTGGAGCTTATGAAAGATCTTACTTGTACAAAGAAAGAATGAAGAAGTACCATGACCGTAGAATTGAAAAAAAGGATTTTCAGAAAGGTGACTTGGTGCTTCTCTACAACTACCGACTCGAGTTTTTTCCCGGTAAGCTCAAATCCAAATGGCCTGGTCCATTTAGAGTTAACCAAGTTTACTTTTCTGGAATAGTGGAACTCAAAAATGAATATGTAAGTGTCTTTAAGGTCAACGGTAATGAGTCAAACTGCATATCATCCCAAGGGACTCGATAAGAAGTATTGATACTATCTATCTTAATAAAGTCTGAGTAATTGAGATAACTGGGTCATGCCACAATTATAAATAGGGCGCTAGTGGGAGGCAACCCACGGTGTGTTGTTGTAAAGCATTAGTTTTAGTTATCTCATTATTTTATGCAACCTGAAGGGTTTGTGGAAGTGTGCACGTCAGACAGTACAGGAAAACAAAATCTGAGAAAGTTGAGGTTGACTGATGGGTTGTCCAACGGATCATCGGTGACTTGACAGACCATCGTGGTAGCCGTCACAGCAAAGTCCAGAAATAAGGTTACTGGAATAGTAGCAACAATTTGACCAATGGACGATCGCATACTCGACCGATCATTAAGTCAACTGTCTCCAGTATGTCTCCAGGTATATTCACTAGAAAAGGATGACGGTTTGACTAATGGACCATCGCACATGTGATGAACCATGCTTGAACCATCGCATGAACCTTATTTCAGCAGGTCAGGTCACATTAGTTTAAATAGTTGGATTTTTCATTCTTATCTGACCCAAACGGTTTTAAATTGATAAGTTAAGGAGGTTGAATAACGCCCCAACTGTTCAAATACCTGAGGCTATTTAGTGTCCCTGCATTCAAAGAATCTGACACTTTTCATTACCTTCTTAAACTTCTCATGTTTCTTTCCCCCATCTATTTAAACTTCATCTTCTCTTTAGTCTTTCACATATAAGCAACAAGAACTCTTCTCAAAAAGCAAAAAGGGTGAACTTGTGTCCATTATTTAGAGTGCAAGGGAGGATATTGTTCAAGTATTGCAATACCCAGGTATGATCATTTTGTTGTATACATTTTATTCATCTCTGAGAACAAAGAAACCATGTGAAGTCTACGAATATTGAAATGCTTCTTTTGATTTTGATTTAGTTCTGTTATGGCATGAACTAAACTGACACTTAGCAAACATTATCCTGGGTAAATTCTGAGTAACCCATGGACAAAAGATGGAAAAATATGGTGATATACTATTGATAAAAATTCCATAAAAATCATCCTTAATGAAAGTGTATGCAAGGTGTTTGATAAAATGCCGAAATGAGGCCTGAAAGTAAAAATGGCAGGCGACAGTCAGAGTGACGGACCGTCAGATACCTGATGACCCATCACTTGAAATCGTGTCACTTTCTCAGAATCAGTGTTACTAGAATGACCTCAACAGTTTGGGTAGATGGACCATCGCAGGCCCGATGGACCGTCACCCTAGCCGTTGCTATCAATAATTTTTCTTATCTTACGGTTTAAGTCAGTGAACTGATAAATATTTCACTTGTAGGTATCATGGAAAACAAATTACCACCCACCAGAGGTAGAGGTAGAGGCTAAGGGGCTAGATATGGGCTATCACAAGATATGGGGGCACCGACACACAACACCCGACATAATCTTCTGGTTATTTCTTCATCCTCCCAGTCTGAAGAGGAGGGTAAAAGCAGTAGCATCAACAACTCAAGTTCAATTCTGGTTGAGGAAGGGGTTGAAGTATCTAACCCCATCTAAGAGGAGAGTCCAGAATAAGAGGACCCAAATTTAGTTTAACGCAAGGATCCACAAGTACGGAAAGCTATAAGATGGCAGGTTGACGGTGATTGAGAGAATTTCTACAAAGGATTGGCACCAACAGATAGGGTAGCCATAAAGAGGTCTATTTTTTAAGAACATCAGATTGTGACAACAAACTTGCCCAAGTACCTAGAACTTGAACGTCGATTCAATGAATATGAGTTGGAATGGATGAGCAGAGAACTTGGATCCTATCAACCAAACTTGGTACGTAAGTTTTTTGCCAATTACTTAGTATTGCTGGAGAAGAATTATCCCCCGGGCAAGTCAGCTACTGACATGAACAAGCTGTATACCGTTCCTGTTCTTGGAGTTAACATAGACATCTCGAAGAGTACCTTGAACAAATTCTTCTTCGGGGCTGAATATCATATACCAAGTGCAATACCAGACTTGAAGCATTGGTTGTTCACACGGACTCAACAAAATCTATGGTTAGACAGAATATTCACAGATAGAGGAGAGCCTGCTTGGCTACACAACCCCCGTAAAAAGATTCTAAGCCGACCCTAAGCTTTACGACCAAGTTCTGGTGGGCAATTGTCAGGCTTAGGTTGATGCCAACAGGCGGTGATGACCTCCTAGAACTCACTAGAGCTATGATTGTTGCTGCTTTAATTGAGGGGTTGACAGTGGATTTTGGCCACATCATTTCTGATGAGTTATTTTACCACTCTCACAAAACTCAGACTGCACTACCATTTCCATGCCTTATCAAAGAATTATTCAAGCAGGCGAAGTTACCTTTGATCAGCAGAATAGATAATGCGATCCAGGCAATACAAAAGCAGAATATTTAAAAGAGTAGGGATGACTCAAATTTTGACATGCGAGTCAACAGACCCCAAGCTCAACAAAGTAAGTCGGTGCTAATTCCTGAGTCATCAGAATTCCCTTTAGGTATGCCACTACCTCTTGCTACGTACATGCCTCCGACCACATCTGCAAGTTTAGCTTTAATGCCTATGGGTGGGACCATAAATTCTGCATCAGTTCCACCCTAATATTCTTAGTATAGGCTTAACCAAGAGAACTTTGTAAGGATAGTCCGAGCACAGAAGAGGTTTGAAAAGTAATTGGCTATATGGGGGCAGATTTCAAACCCTTCATTGAAAGAATTATAGAGAAAGAAGTGAGGCCTTTCAGGAACATGCAGCTAAGAATGGACAATATGGAGGAGCGAATAAATAAGAAGATAGATGCCATGTCTATTCTGGATTTTGCAAAATTGATTGAGAAAGTTAGATAAATCCAGGCTGACGTAGACAAGATGAATCAGTAGCCACAGCAGCATATATTAGATCTAGTCTAGATCAAAAGTGATATAACATGAAGGTTTTGTTAACTTAATGGGGCAATTAATCAAAGATAAAGGTACAAAAGTAGCAAAGACTAATGACAAAATTACACGGAAAGATGCTAAAAGAAAGAGACTTGAAGCCATGTCACTAGAGGTGTGATAGCATCATGACATAAAGAAATCAAGAAGAAAATCAAGGAAAGATAAAAGAGAAGAAGAAAGAGAGCAGAGGACGAAGCAACTAGAGTGTCTACCAGTTCTACCCCAACTAGGAGGCATACTATAGATCCTGCTAAAGATGTGATACCTCTAATTCTGGAGGGCAAGATTATGAGAACTCCCACCACCATGGGGTCCAACATAGCATTGGGTGAGGACATAATAGCCTCACCACACTTCATAGATACCTCAAATTAATAAGAGTCACCACAAGTATTTCCCCTCCTTTATAAATTATATGCATTGAGGACAAAGCATTATTTTTCTATGGGGGTGGGATGTGCTTGTACCATGGGGGTTATGTTATCGATATTATTAACCCTACCATTTGCTATCTAGGAGAATTGGCATGTCTAGGTTTAATTTGCATTTTTATTGCTTTTAAGTCTTATTATGTTACTGATGTTGGTCCATAAAATAAAAGTGTTATTTGTATTAGCACCTTGTTGTAAATATGAATGATGAATGATGTTGGCATCAAGCTATAACTATTTCCATTTGATTGTTTACTTTTGTCTCCTAAGATATGTGATTAACTGTTATTGAATCTGTAGTTGGCATTAATCTTTAAATTCACATGACATGTGAGGTATATCTTAAGAACAGTAGAGTGAGTTTGACTCAGTTGCCACTGTGTGTGCGTGTACTTTATATTAGTGCTAACATAGTATAGTACCTAGAACTTGCCTGGTTCATTTGATGCTATTTGTGGTTGATGGGATGAGAAGTGATAGCAGTCCACCTTGTTCTATTAGTCCACTTAACAAAAATGACCCCACCTAAAATAATTTTCCATGTTTAAACCCTTCTATTAGCCTTTGTAGATTTTTTCTTCATCACCTAGTATTCTAGTTAACTCTCTTTCAGCTGTTAACTCCTAGCTCTGGACCTATCTTAGAAATGGGCAATGTGTACCAAAACTTAGGTAAAATACCTAAGTTAAGGGTGACTATTATAGGGTGGTTAACTGCCTAATGGACTGTTGGTCTAGAATTTGAATTAGAGGCTTTGGCCCTGTTCTAGTTAAGATAATGTGCACCTTGACTTATGGCATCAACCTAAGTTAAGGGTTGCAGATGCCTGTTTGTATATATTTATATATATATATATATATATATATATATATATTTATATAAAAAGAGTTGGCAATTTTTTTTAAAAGGGTATTTACTGTGGTGAAGCATTAATGAATGAGAAATGGGTAAGTAAGCTAGCAAAGTAATGGCCTTGATGAGAATAAGTTGAAGGCAAAGAGAGTTAAAGTTTAGTTCTTAGTTACTTTTGCCCAAAATTCCTTCCTGGCCTAGCCAGATACCTCATTACTAGCCCAAAAAGGCCTATTTGATTTTGGAACGCAGCCATAAGGGGGTGTTGGATGATAAAGGCAAGCTTATGGGTACTTGTTCTATGTTAGTAACTTCTTTGATGAGTGAGAGGGTTTTGAATTATATTTAAAAAATATTTTGAGTGGTGGATCTCTGTGACTATGAGGGCAACCTGAGTAATGCTTAATTTGGCTGATTTCTGCAGATTTCTTGTATCCATATTTGTGTAGATGAATTGGATTTGAAACAATCCTGGTTATGGACTCTGGCATGTTAAACTATATGATTTGGATGATAAGTGAATGGTTGTGTGAAAACTTATTCAGTAGAAAATGTCTGTCATCATGTTATTCATTTTTGTGATTTGGAGCTGAGTTGCTTGAGGACAAGCAATTGCCTTAAGTTGAGGGTGTTGATGTTACGGCTTTTGACGTAACATTTTGGACCTTTTTCTTAGGATAATTTGGTGTTTTCAAGAAACTACTATAGTATTTAACATGGTGTTTTAGTGTTTTTGGGATAAGAACTAAGTATGAGGAACAACTAGGATAAACTAAACAAAATAAAGGAGAAATGATCAGCGACGACTTAGGTGATGAGCCGTCGGCTAGAACCGTTGCCCAATAATAGAAGATAGATACATTGGACATCTTTCGATGGTCTAGGTGATAAGTCTTTATCTATGTGATGAACCGTCAGACCAGACCATCGCTAGGAAATAGAATGCAGACCCACTGGAAGTTATGCGATGGACCAAGCGACATACCGTTCGTATTGCGATGAACAGTCGTCCCACCCATCACCTAGAAGCAGAACATAAACTCACTAGAGTTTTAGCGATGGCCTAGGTGACGGACCGTCGCCTCAGAGATAAACCATCGCTCAACCCTTCGAGCATGAAATGGCAACTTTGAGTCCAAATTTTAAAGTTTCAATTCTAGAAACATATAAATACCAAGTATTAGGGTTTATTCCAGATCCTTTTGTCACTAGTTTCATACTTTCTCCTCTATTGAGAGTTGTGTAATACTTTTCATTGAGATTTGATTATTAGTTTTTATATTTTCCATTGAAGATTGAGAAGAACTATAATATGAATTTTGTAAGTACTCTCTTAAATCTATTTATGAACATCAATATATCTTTAATTTCTCTTATGAAGATGAGTAACTAAACTCCCATAACCCTGGTTATGGGAGCCTTGATATAGAGAACTATTTGGGGATGTGAATAGGTTTGATCTCTAATATCTATCGAAATTGCATGAATCCTTCTTCATTATAATAACATCTCTTGGTTGCAAAATTGAGAAGCGAGCCCATGAAAACCACTTTTCTGACAAGAAAGTACATGTTGGGAAAAGAAGTGATTCACATGAGCTCCATAGTTTACCCTTTGGGTTAATGGGTTGATGCTTTAATAGGATTAACCCTCATGAGAATGTTATTGAATAATGCATGAATCCTTTAAGTTCGAGAGAAGTAAAGGGTGAAACACCCATTAGGTTGAGAATCACGTGGGTAATTCTTAGAATTCAATAATTCTTACAATTGAGTACATAAGTTAGAATTCGAGAACAAATTCACAACCCTAACTATTTGAACATCTTGGTGAGCATAACTCTAGTTAATTCATTCTTATTGAAATTACATCTACATTAACTCTAATTAACTGGACCTTTCTATGATATAGATACGAAAGAATATTGTTAACACATCCAAACCTTTTTTACTCAGGAACCTTAGATCAACAGTCTAATAACAGTTACAATAGTTAGTGAACACAGTATTCCCTATGGGATTCGACACCCAACCCAGTTGGGTTCTATATTTGACAGTGACTGCTTACTCTCTCATAAGAGAGGTGTTATTTGGGCATATCAAGCTCCTGGCATTTGAAGTATTTCTATTCTCCCTATTTTGTAGTAGTCTAGTCCTTATATTATATTTAGAGTTGGGTTGTATCAGCATATTTATTTAGCACTTTATTTCATAACCTTATTACATTAGAAGCTCTTGTACTTTTCCACTAGGTTTTGGGACTATTATATATATATATATATATATATATATATATATATATATATATATATATATATATATCTTATTATACCTATTCTTCTTTTTTTCCTATATTTGTCTTGATAGTGCATTACTAGTAGTTCAAGACTATGAGTTGGCTTACCTACTGGTGGGTTATAGTAGGTGTTATCATGACCTAAGAAATTGGGTTGTGAGAAATTTGTATCAGAGCCTAGGTGTACCGACATGTTGGTACAAGATCTAAGTCTAGTAGAGTTTAGTGGATCAGTGTAGAGATATCAATAACCTATATTTTGGGGGCTATCGAGAATTCTTAGAAATTTTGTTCTTGACTACTTGTGTTGTGTATGTATTTCTATGAACCTCATGTATGCTCATTGACTCTATTTTCACCCAAATCAATGATGTGAGGTTATCGATAAATAAAAATAGGACTTTGGTATATCTTTCAGGATCTTCGTTGCAGCATTGGGCCAAGGATTTAGGGATTAATGTCAAAAATCTTCAGTGTCAGAAAAAGAAATTTGGGGATAGTATAGGCCTTGATTAAGATTGCGACTTCTTTAGACTTTTAAGATTGAGTATTGGAGGTCCTAATTCTTTTTGTGGGTGTCTCATTGATAGAGATAAACTCTAAATGTTCGACCAGTTCTGTAACATCCCATATTTTGCTTGTACTTATTCTAATTACATGGAACCTGGTATAGCCTTGTAGTATAGGTAACAGATGACATTTGTTATGCAAGTATTATTGGTGTAGATGGAATTATAGATGCTGCCCGTACAGTTTAATGTTATGCAACCAAGTTAACGTTGATACAACTATTTAAACTTGGGATCGTAAGTTTGTATTTGAATCTGAATTTTAAAGTGATCAAGTGTGTATAAGTTTAAGGTTAGATTAAAGGGGTTAGGAGCTGAAAATGGAACAAAATATTGAGGTGCTTGCTTGACTTAATTAAGCTAGTAGGTGAGTCACCTACTTGAGCTATATGATCCAAGTTAATGGACCAAGTCCATGAATCAGATTTGGGCCTTTATTAGAATACTTATTTGGGCCCAAATTAAGTAAAAGAAGAAGAAAAATGGAAAAAAGGACCAATGCTCAAATCTGCCAAGGCCCAAATATAATTGAACCCAACTAAGAAATTAAACAAGTAGGTGCATCACCTACTTTGACATTTTGAGTTGCTTGAACTCCTTAAGTAGGTGCATCACCTACTTAGATCAATTTGATTAAATTTGTGGTCCAAAATCAGCTAGGTGGATGGCCAAAAATAAAGGCTTTATAAGAAGAAGTTTCTGGTCATTTCCCTTATTATTAAGTCATAAAAAGTGTTACACTTCAAAAACTCTCTCTGCTTTCTTTTAAAAAACTAGGAGCAACCCTATTTTCCTTTCTAGGGTTCTTAAAGAAACCCCAACCTTTATAGCCCAAGGTAAGTGAAAACACTTTAGTTTTTGTTTAATTATCTCATGGAAGATTAGGAAAAGATGTTAGAAGTGCTTAATTATAAGTATATGGCAGAATATAGAACAAGCAACCTGATCACTTTTCTTTGATATTAAGGAACTTCTTTTTTCTTCTTTGGTTTAAAGTGTGAAGGAAAGTGAAAGTTGAAGTTCTTAAGGAGTTCAAATTTAAAATAACAAGTTGCAAAATTCAGGTAAGGTGACTTCTCCATTTTGTTCTCCATTTATGTGAATTTGATAGAGAATTATAGATGTGTTGTTATTGAGAACTTAAGAGATGTTGAGTTTAATAATTGATTGCTACAATAAAAGGAATTTGGGGATGTTTTGTGGAATGTTTTGTGTGCATATATTGTGGGCTGCCAGGTTTTTGTTGGAGAAAGGTGTGACTAATTCGGATTGAAATATAGAAGAAAGGTGTAGTGGTACACCACCGAATGAATTATTGCATTTATTACTATGCAATCTGTTTTACGTATTGTTTGGAATATGTAATGAAGCTGAAGTGGTTTCCGTGAATCTTATAAGAACATGTATGGTATGTGGGTATAATTAGAGGAGAAAAAGGTTAAGATAACACCCTTGATTGATAGAGTAAAGGCTTACTACCCAATTGTTGTTTTGGTGAAGTTAAATAACCAAAATATGATGGTTGGTTGCTAATATTAGTTTGCCATATATTTCATTGTAGATAAGTAATCTAAAAGGGCGGGAAGCCGTGTTGGGATGGTATTAGAGTTGTACAACCAGGTATGTTAGGCATACTCCATTATATACTCTTTGGCATGAAATAGAACATATGTTCCATCAAGTAAGCTTCCAAGGTTATCCTATAACAAGTGATACATAATAGTAGCACATTACATTCCATGTAGCCAATGACCTTTTTCCCACTCTCTAATATGTTAAAAGACCTCGATACATACTTATTATTTGACCTACACATCTATTTTCACAAGAAAATTGCAGAAGTTCTCCTTTTACTCAAATAAGACCCATGTGCATTTTCAACTTCTAAACACTTCATTTTGTGTGCCAACAGCTTGTTGCATTAAGTATCCATTTATATGTCTCTTATTAGCAGATTATTGGTTCAAGGTACCGTAATGTGATGACCACTAAAGTCACAATCTCAAAGGCTAAATAAACTAAGTAATACAAATCTGTAAAATGAGTGGCAGCTCCGGGGCATAAGCCTAGCATGGGCCGATCCCAATCTTTATATGTAGGTGGCAGCTCAGAGGCATAAGCCTAGCATGGGCCGATCCTAATTTATCAATTTACCACTGATCAGCTGGTCATTTGTATTATATATGGCTTACAAAGAATAGGAAGTAAAAAAGGTAAAAATAAAGAAAGGAGCGTAATGTATATAGCCCCACAAGTATATATAAAGGTGGTCTACTAGTACTACTTATACACTTGTATCTGATTTCTATTGAGCTCTTGTATTGTGTGTTGTTACCTTCAGCCTTACATATTCAGTACATATTTTCGTACTAACGTCCCTTACGGGGGACCTGCATTTCATGCTGTAGGCACAGGTACTTCAGCTCATACATCTCACTAGTAGGAGCGCAGGCTTTTCAGTGACTATTGGTGAGCTCCAGGTTAATTCGGGTCTTTTCGAGTCTGTTCCATATATTTTGGTATTATGCAGTGAGTCAAGAGTAGGTCAGGGGTTTGTCCCGACCCTAACTAAGTCTATGTATCTTTTAGAGGCTTTGTAGACTAATGTAAAGTTATGGTAGTGTTTTTATTTAGACATGGTATCCCCAACGGCCAAGTGTTGTATATATAAGTTAGTGCTTGCCTATGTAATTATTCTCATGTATACATAATATCATGTTGGTTAGAACCTTTGCTTGTCTTAGTTACATGCAGGTGAAGTACAAGGTTATAAATTGGTTCCCTCAAGCCTTTACGGCTACGGGTGCCTGTCTGCCCCAATAGGAGTTGAGGCGTGACAAAAGTGGTATCAGAGCAGGTCGTCCTAGGGTGTCGACAAAGACATGTCTAAATAAAGTCTTGTTTTTGGCGTGTTGTGCACCACATCTATAAACAAGAGACTATGGGACATTTAGGGTTTTTCTCTTTTTCTTCATATCCTAGATCATACAATAGAGCCCATGTTGTAGGTGAAGTCATATTTAACCATTGAACCTATTTTTTTCTTGTTATTATAGTAAAGATTCCAGTTACGAGAAGGAGTAAGAATATCGGTAAGCGGATAGACGTGGCTGTCGAGGAAGGGACCAGCAAATCACCACCTAGATGAGTTAATCAAAGTAAGGCTTAAGCTGTGTTTGTGTCCCAAACTTCTTCTACTCCTCCATCTCTAGAAGAGCTAAGAAAGAGAAGAACCGCATCCTCAGAACCACATGCCAATGCTACAGACCAAGATCTAAGAAATGTGGTACAATTATTGGCTCGTATAGTTTCTGGACAAGCTCAAGGACAAGCCATTCCAACCATAAGTTCTAGTGTTGCAGATAGGGCAGCTAGCCTATGAACGTAGGATTTTCTTAAATTAGATCCTCCCACAGTCACTGGATCAGATCTTAATAAAGACCCACAGGACTTTATTGATCAAATCAAAAAGGCTCTAGATATCATACATGTATCGGGTAAAGAGATAGTTGAGCTAGTAGCATATAGATTCAAAGGGGAGGCTATATTTTTGTATGAAGAATAAAAATGATCTAGGGGTTCGATGCACCTTCAGCTACTTAGAAGGAGTTCAAAGAGGCATTTCTTGATCATTATCTTCCATTTGAGATTCGAGAAGCCCGTGTAGATTAGTTCCTGAATCTTCGCCAAGGAAATATGAGCGTGAGGGAGTACAGCCTCTGGTTTAACTCTTTGGCTAGGTATGCTCCTAATGTAGTCACTATAATGGATGATAAAGTTCATCGATATATGGATAGATTGGATCCATATCTAGTTAGAGATTGGACTATTTCTGCTTTGAACAAAGATTTGGACATAGTAAGGATACAAGCATTTGCAAAAAAAATAGAGGATCAGAGGCAAAGAAGAAAAACACAAGAATTGGAAAGAGGATATTCCAAGAGGGCCAGATCTACATGGCATTTTATGGCATCCCAAGGATAGTTTAGGCCTCAGTTTTCTAATAGATCACCTAGGCCATTATTTTCTTATCCTACATTTAGTGCTCTAACACAGTTTCAAGGGTCTAAAGAAAACCAGTTTGGACAAAGAAGTGAGAGTCAGAGTTCACGAACAGCGAGGTAGCAAGAGCAAGGGAGTATGATCCAACTAAGGCCTCCTCGACATCCATGTAAACAATGTGGAAAGCTTTATTTAGGTGTATGTTGGTTCAGGACAAATTCTTCTTTTCGGTGTAGTACGTCAGGACATATGATAAGAGAATGCCCTCAAAAGGGCATAGGTGGCATAGCATAACCTACTGGATCAACCGTTGCATCATCATCATCGGTGCCTTATTCAGGTAGAGGTGTACAGCGTATAGGTCGTGGTAGAGGTGCTAAAGAAGGAGCTAGCTCTGGTGGAGTTTAGAATTGTACATAGGCTTTAGAGGATCGACAAAATTTAGAGGCTTCTCCAGATGTGGTTACAGGTACATTGTCCATCTTTTCACATGATGTGTATGCATTAGTTGATCCGGGTTCTACATTATCATATGTCACTCCATTAGTTGCTGGAAAGTTCAAAAAATTACCAGAATTGCTAGTTAAGCCACTTGAAGTATCTACACCGATTGGTGAATCTATTATAGCTAGGAGAGTGTATTGAAATTGTATAATAACTATTTGTGGTCACGATGCAATGGCTGACCTGGTTGAGTTAGAAATGGTAGATTTTGATTCTATAATGGGTATGGATTGGTTGGCTTCTTGTTATGCCACAGTAGATTGCCGAACTAAGAATGTGTATTTCTATTTTCCAAAAGAGGCAATCCTTGAATGGAGGAGTAATATTGGTGCACCAAGAGGTAAATTTATTTCTTATGTTAAGGCAAAAAGGATGATTTCCAAGGGTTACATATGTAATCTAGTTCGGGTGAAGAACACAGATGCGGAGACACCAACTCTTCAAACTATTCCAGTGGTAAATGAATTTCCTGATGTATTTCCTGAAGATCTTCTGGGTTTACCTCTAAAATGAGAAGTAGAGTTTGGTATTGATGTGATTCTAGGTACTCAACCAATTTCAATTCCTCCATATCGAATGGCCCCAGCAAAATTATGGGAGTTGAAAGAGCAATTGAAAGACTTGCTAGAAAAAGGATTCATAAGGCCTAGTGTATCCCCTTGGGGCGCACCAGTGTTATTTGTGCATAAGAAAGATGGATCCTTAATAATGTGTATTGAATATAGGCAATTGAACAAGGTGACAATTAAGAACAAATATCCCCTTTCGAGAATTGATGACTTATTTGATCAGTTGCAAGGCGCCAAGTGGTTTTCAAAGATTGATTTAAGGTCTGGTTACCACCAAATCAGGGTCAAAGAGAAGGATATATCCAAGATAGTTTTTGGAACATAGTACGATCATTACGAGTTCCTATTCATGTTCTTTGGGCTAACTAATGCACTTGCAGCTTTTATGTATTTGATGAATAGGGTGTTCAAGCCATTCTTAGATGTGTTTGTGATAGTTTTTATAGATGATATTATGGTTTATTCGAGATCAAATGAGGACCATGCCAATCACTTACGACAGGTGTTTCAGATTCTTTGTGATCGTAAGCTATATGCAAAGTTCTCCAAATGTGAGTTTTGGTTAAAATATATGGCATTCTTAGTTCATATTGTATCTGATGAAGGGATAAAGGTTGATACTCAAAAGATAGAAGCCATGAAGAACTGTCCAAGACCTATAACGACCACGGAAGTTCGTAGGTTCCTTGGGTTGGCAGGTTATTATAGAAGGTTTGTTGAAGGATTTTCTTCAATTTCTGCACCTTTAACAAAGGTAACACACAAAGCTTCCAAGTTGTAATGAAATGATGCATGTGAAAGGAGCTTCCAAGATTTAAAGAATAAGTTGACTTCTACACCCGTATTGGTGCTTCCAGAAGGCACAGAAGGGTATGCAGTGTATTATGATTCTTCAAGAATTGGTGTAGGATGTGTATTGATGCATCATGGTAAGGTCATAGCATATGCCTCAAGACAATTGCAGCCACATGAGAAGAATTATCCTACGCATGATCTGGAACTAGCAGCGATTATATTTTCCTTAAAGATATGGCATCACTACTTATATGGGATTCATGTTGACATATATACCGACCACAAGAGTTTTCAATATATCTTTAATCAGAAGGACCTAAATTTGAGGTAGCGAAGATAGCTTGAGTTATTAAAAGACTATGATGTTGATATTTTGTATTATCCAGGAAAAGCAAATGCGGTAGTTGATGCATTAAGTCATAAGTCGATGGTGGTCACTTATGGGTAGTCTATAGAATGACAAGGGATGACTAAGGATCTACACCAACTAGCTAATTTGTGGGTTCGCCTTCTTGAAACTCCAGATGAGGGGCTTATTGTGTATAATGTTACAGAATCTTCACTGGTAGCTGAAGTAAAAGAGAAGCAATATGCAGATCCTATTCTATTACAGCTTAAGAAGAATGTACAATGTGGTATGACAAAGGCATTTGAGCTTACGCAAGAGGGAGTACTTTGGTGCCAAAACAGATTGTGTGTGCCTAAAGTAGATAGGCTAAGAAAGAGGATTAAGACAGAAGCACATCATTCAAGGTATTCTATCCATCCACCAGGGTCAACAAAAATGTACCATGATTTGAAAGGGATGTATTGGTGGGGTGATATGAAGAAGAACATTGCAGAGTTTATGGCCGAATATCCAAATTATCAAAGAGTTAAAGTAGAGCACCAAAAGCCTGGGGGTTCTATGCAATGTATAGATCTTCCAATATGGAAGTGGGACATGATCAACATGGATTTTATCACTGGTTTGCCTCATACATCTCGAAGGTTTGACTCTATATGGGTGATAGTTGATAGGCTTACCAAATCAGCATATTTTCTATCGGTTAGGACCACTTACACAGTTGAAGAATATGCCAAATTATATATTAAAGAGATAGTTCGGCTGCACGGAGTTCCAATCTCTATTATATCAGATCAAGGAACTCAATTTATTACAAATTTTTAGAAGTCTTTCCAGAAAAAATTAGGAACACAAGTGAATCTAAGTACAGTTTTTTGCGCTCAAACAGATGGACAAGCAGAACGTACCATTCAAAAAATTAAAGATATGCTATGAGCTTGTGTATTGGACTTTAAAGGTAGTTTGGATGATCATTTACCTCTCATCGAGTTCGCCTACAACAATAGCTATCATTCAAGTATCAAAATGGCACCATATGAAGCTTTGTACGAAAAAAAGTACAGATCACCAATTGGATGGTTTGAAGAGGGTGACACTACCTTGTTTGGGCCAGATTTTTTTAATCAAGCTATGGAAAAGGTTAGAGTGATCCAACGGCAGCTAGAAATAGCCCAAAGTCAACACAAGTTATATGCAGATGTTAGAAGGAGGGGGCTAGAGTTTGCTATAGGTGATTAGGTATTCTTGAAGGTGTCACCAATGAAAGGGGTTATGAGATTTGGTAAGAAAGGAAAACTAAGTCCACGTTATATAGGCCCATACTAGATTACTTAGAGGTTTGGCCAAATCGCTTATGAATTAGAGCTACCCCAAATCTCTCAACAATCCATCCAGTATTTCACATCTCAATTCTTCAAAAATGCATGGGAGATCCATCTCATATTACTCCTACTGAAGATGTACAAGTTATGAAAGATCTTACCTATGAAGAAATACCTATTGTTATCCTAGATCGACAAGTTAAGAAGTAAAGAAATAAAGAAATAGCTTCTGTAAAAGTGCATTGGCGGAACCAACAAGTAGAAGAGATAACATGGGAAGCTGAAAAAGTAATGAAATCTAAGTACCCCCATTTGTTCAAATACGATGAGAAAGTCCAAGATGCTGAATTAGAGCAATAACAAGTAAGTATAATATATAGATACTATGTGATAATAAGGATATTAAACTTAGGATTGAACTTGTTTTGGTTGGATAGTTATGCTAACATTCGAGGATGAATGTTCCTAAGGGGGGAAGGATGTAACATCCCATATTTTGCTTGTACTTATTCTAATTACATGGAACCTGGTATAGCCTTGTGGTATAGGTAACGGATGACATTTGTTATGCAAGTATTAATGGTGTAGATGGAATTATAGATGCTGCCCGTACATTTTAATGTTATGCGACCAAGTTAACATCGATACAACTATATAAACTTGGGATCGTAAGTTTGTATTTGAATCTGAATTTTAAAGTGATCAAGCGTGTATAAGTTTAAGGTTAGATTAAAGGGGTTAGGAGCTGAAAATGGAACAAAATATTAAGGTGCTTTCTTGACTTAATTAATCTGTGAGTCACCTACTTGAGCTATATGATCCAAGTTAATGGACCAAGTCCATGAATCAGATTTGGGCCTTTATTAGAATACTTATTTGGGACCAAATTAAGTAAAAGAAGAAGAAAAATGGAAAAAGGCCCAATGCTGAAATCTATCAAGGCCCAAATATAATTGAGCCCAACTAAGAAATTAAGCAAGTAGATGCATCACCTACTTTGACATTTTGAGCTTCTTGAGCTCCTTAAGTAGGTGCATCGCCTACTTGGATCAATTTCATTAAATTTATGGTCCAAAATCAGCTAGGTGGATGTCCAAAAATAGAGGCTTTATAAGAAGAAGTTTCTGGTCATTTCCCTCATTATTAAGCCATAAAAAAGTGTTACACTTCAAAAACTCTCTCTACTTTCTTTTAAAAAACGAGGAGCAGCCCTATTTTCCTTTCTAGCGTTCTTAAAGAAACCCCAACCTTTGTGGCCCAAGGTAAGTGAAAACACTTTAGTTTTTGTTTAATTATCTCATGGAAGATTAGGAAAAGATATTAGAAGTGCTTAATTATAAGTATATGGCAGAGTATAGAACAAGTAACCTGCTCACTTTTCATTGATATTAAGGAACTTCTCTTTTCTTCATTGGTTTAAAATGTGAAGGAAAGTGAAATTTGAAGTTCTTAAAGAGTTCAAATTTAAAAGAACAAGTTGCAGAATTGAGGCTAGATGATGCTCCATTTTGTTCTCCGTGTATATGAATTTGATAGAGAATTATAGATGTGTTGTTATTGAGAACTCAAGAGATGATGAGTTTAATAATTGATTGCTGCAATAAAAGTAATTTGGGGCTATTTTGTGGAATGTTTTATGTGTAGATATTGTACGCTTCTAGGTTTTTGTTGAAGAAAGGTGTACTGGTACACCACCAAATGAATTATTGCATTTATTACTATGCAATCTATTTTCCGTATTATTTGGAATGTGTAATGAAGCTAAAGTAGTTTCCGTGAATCTTATAGGAACATGTATGGTATGTGGGTGTAATTAGAGGAGAAAAAGGTTAAGATAACACCCTTGATTGATAGAGTAAAGGCTTACTACCCAATTGTTGTTTTGGTGAAGTTAAATAGCCAAAATGTGATGGTTGGTTGCTAATATTAGTTTGCTATATATTTCATTATAGATAAGTAATATAAAAGGGTGGGAAGTCAAGTTGGACTGGTATTGGAGTTGTACAACCAGGTATGTAAGGCATCCTCCATTATGTACTCTTTGGCATGAAATCGAACATTTGTTCCATCAAGTAAGCTTCCAAGGTTATCCTATAACAAGTGATATGTAATAGCAGCACATTCTATTCCATGTAGCCAATGACCGTGTTCCCACTCTCTAATGTGTTAAAACACCTCGATATATGCTTATTATTTGACCTGCATATCTATTTTCACTAGAAAATTTCAGAAGTTCTCCATTTACTCAAATAAGACCCATGTGTATTTTACGCTTCTAAATACTTTATTTTGTGTGCCAACAGATCCCTACCTTATTGTTGTTGCATTAAGTGTCTATTTATATGTCTCTTATTAGCAGATTATTGGTTCAAGGTACCATAATGTGATGACCACCAAAGTAACAATCTCAAAGGCCGATCCCAGTCTTTATATGTAGGTGGCAGCTCAAGGGTGTAAGCCTAGCATGGGTCGATCCTAATTTATCTATTATCTATTGATCAGCTGGTTATTTGCATTATATATGGCTTACAGAGATTATAAAGTAAGAAAGGTAAAAATAATGAAAGAAACGTAATGGATGTAGCGCCACAAGTATGTATAAAGGTGTTCTACTAGTACTACTTATACACTTGTATCTGATTTCTATTGAGCTCTTGTATCGTGTGTTGTTACCTTCAGCCATACATATTTAGTACATATTTTTGTTCTGACGTCCCTCACGGGGGACCTGTATTTCATGTTGCAGGCACAGGTACTTCAGTTTATACACCTCACTAGTAAGAGCGTAGCCTTTTCAGTGACTATTGGTGAGTTCCAGGTTAATTCGGGGTTTTCCGAGTCTATTCCATATATTTTGGTATTATGTAGTGAGTCAAGAGTAGGGCAGGGGTTTGTCCCGACCCTAACTAAGCCTATGTATCTTTTAGAGGCTTTGTAGACTAATGTAAAGTTATGGTAGTATTTGTTTTAGATATGGTGGCCCCAATGGCCAAGTGTTGTATATATAAGTTTGTGTTTATCTATGTAATTATACTCATTGATACATAATATCATGTTGGTTAGAAACTTTGGTTTTCATAGTTACATGTATGAGAAGTACAAGGTTATGAATTGGTTCTCTCGGGCCTTTATGGCTATGGGTGCCTGTCTTCCCCAATAGAAGTTGAGGCATGACAAGTTCTTAGGCCAGAGTTAAGTTTGTTGATTTTCACTAGGGTTTCTTGTTGGTCTCAAAGTATGAGATTGGCTTTATTAAAGATACCAGACATTTTCCTGTGCAAAATCCTTCATAGCATGATATGGTGGGCATATTTATTAGAGTATTAGCATTGCCACTCTATTTGGTTTCGGTGCATTTGGTAGCAGCTAGGTCTTCTTTCTCTTAGGTTATTGATCATGTGAGGTCCACAAAGAGAGCATATATTGAAATTTATGGAGGTGGCGATAAGAGCCTATATCATAAGTAATGTGTTATTGCTATTCTATTCTAGAGTGAGGATCCTTTCATTAAAGGTTAACTTTACTTGCAGCCTATCAGTTCTGTGTTGATAGAATTTTAGACTATGGGTGGCTCTTATATTAGTCGTGGTTATCAAAATGGGCAAAGTTCTCATCGAATCTTTTGGAGTTTTTGGTATGAGTCTTTAGGCCGTGATATTTATTCTGGATCAGGAAGAAGAGTATCTCAGTGTATTCTAAAAGCTTTTTTTGGTTGTTGTATGTTTGGAAATTAGTCTAGAGAGCTCCCCAGATGCAAGTTTGCTTCTCAGGAAGAGTTAGTGTTTGTTCCTCATTAGCCTAGAGTTCCTGAGGTGTGTTATGATTTGAGAAGTATGGTAATTTTAGTATGAATGCCCTCGGTGTTAGTTGGTCATCCAGTTGGGTTTAGCTCATATTCTTGCCATGTTAGGGCTCTAGGGGTTTGTTATGACTATAGAGAGAATGGTCACTAGTCTAGATATTGTCCCCGACATGGGGTTATTAGTCATTAAGATAGTCTCATAGTGTTGTGTCCCCATCTGTTAGGTATAGTGCTCTTAGAAACTCAATTGGTGATTTAGATTCTCAGTCTGAGTTTGGACCTGTTCAGATTCATTTGTTTTACCCATCTGGCATGTGACTATAGATTTTGTTGTGAAAGGTGCACTTTCATTTCCTTTCTTTACTTTTTTATTTATATAAATTGGGGTTCTCATACTCATCAATAATTGTAGGCCTTTGTATTTTTATATTAACCGTTGTGTTCTTTGATATCGAGTTCACAATTATATGTCAGCCCTTATAGATTATTTCTTTTAGCAGTATATTAGTGGATTAGTATTGATATTTTTACCCTATGGGTGTAGCATTTGGGTTCTAGTCTTATTTACCTTGGCATATTGGCCTTCTTATGGCCCTATAGTGGTGCTTGATATTGATTTTCATTTTGGCGCCATCTATTCTTTATATTAATGTTTATATCGCTGATGTTATTATTGCCATTGTTTGATGTTGATTGATCCTCGCTTGGCAGATGACTAAACTAGTAGTATTTAGTTAGAATTCCCTTCTTCAAGATTTTTATTTGTTGGCTTGGGCTAATTGGTTGGAAGATTTCTCTTTTGTAGCGAGGTGAGTTTGGTCATTTTCCCCTTCTGCTGTGCATGCTAGTGTGGAATGGATTATGGTATTAAAGGTATGCTAGTTTCATGTGGTTCTTTTAGTGTTTAGAGTTGGTGATTGGGGTTGTGTAGCTATAGTACACTAAGTTTTTAAGCTCTAGATTGGCTATTGAATTAACCTTTTGATGCCACTAGTCTCTCCTAAATCCGTTATTGAGTTAAAGTTATGGAGAAGTTTCTAAGGATCTGTCAAACTGCTAGTGACAACGATTCATTGTCAGTCACAATGAGTGGTGATGAAGACTCAATTTCACGGCAGTGAGAGACTAAGGATTTAAGTCTAGTGATAAAAACTCCATCCTATTACTCGTTATCAGTGACCATGAGTCTTCAAGGAGACTTATCGTAACAATAGTAAGAAACTAAGGAAATCAGCCTCTCGACTATGACTCTTCCTAATGACTTGTGATCAGATAACATGAGTCGTCAGAAGAAGTGGTTTTCATAATAGTAAGGTCCTAAGGATTGGGTCGTCTAACAATGACTCTAGGCCACGACCCATTACTAGTTCCAACATATCGTTGATTCAAGCATTACGATTATTATCAGTATTTTCCTATAAATTTTAGAAATGGGTTTTTTGGTCTTTTCCCAATCTTTTAACCCCTAACCCACATCATTTGGGTACTCTCAAACCAATTATTAGGGGTTAATAGTACTCTAAGACCTTATAAACTTAGAATAAATTGACACTAAGCAAAAAGGTGTATTTTTTCCTTCTCCAACAGTAAAGTAAGGTTCCTCAACATCAAGCACAAACTCCAAGGAATTTTCCAATGATTTCATCTCTAGGTATATAGGATTTCATCAATGGGTTTCTTCCATCCATTGAGTCCCAAGAACTTCTAACTACTCAAGTTTAATTCCATTTCAAGTTTTGGGTTCCTTGTCAAATATGAGTTTTCTTAATTTCCTTAAGATTATTCTTGTAAATAAACCATGAGTACATATTTTCCGAAAACAGTAGCATCCTCTCATACTCAGAATCATAAATTCCACTTTTGTTTAATAATTTATTGTGCTTGGCTTGAATTATAAAATTCCCTATTATAGTCATCTTTTAATATTATCATGTTTAGTGGCATTAGTCAGGGTTCCTGGGTTATGAACACTCGATACATAGGGATTCATGCATATGTTAGTTACATGTATTTAAGTATTTCAGGCTATCCATTATTGATACTTTTAGAATGAGATCATGATGAGCAATTCAATTTATGTATCAATGTCATTTAGTTTGGAGTAGTACTTATCACCGAGTGAAGGCAAGGATGATAGGTCACTCGTTAGTTAGGCTTGAGTCCATTAGTAGAAGTCCCTAAGTTCAAAAACTATGACTCCACCATAGGTTAAAGGGGTCATCCATAAGTTAAGGTATGATACCCTAGTCCTTCAAGACCTCTATTTAGTGGATCCACGCCTGCCAGTGTTTGTACCCATGGAAATGTATTGAACACCCATCCAGCTGGGGTTATAGGTTGGTCCCCAATTTTCTCAAATTAAGGTATGTCGGTTATTATTAACTCCCGCAGTCCTCTATTCATGTTTTAGTTTTGAATATGTATGACCTTGTAATCAGTCATCTAGTTATATTCAGTACATGTTTAAACATTTCTAGCTGACCGACTTGGCCACAACTTTCAGTGGGTGAGACCCACCAAAAAAAAGCTAAACGTGTGACTGTGATTCAAAACTTAATACTGTAAGAAAATTTACAATATGCAATAATTGGTAAATTTTCTTATGGTAAACCAGACATTAGTAAATCGAGAAAACTATTACGAGTCAATGTGAAATCAAGGGAGATTGTAATATTGGTGTTCTTGATGCCAGAAACATTCTTATTAGATTGGAGGTTATGGGAGATTATGTTAACCTATTATTAACGGATGCTTATTATATCAAAGTCAAGGATTGATATTGGCAGATGCGGACACTAAATAGAATCCTTGGTTTGAACCTGATGTGGAAACTACTATAGGGGTTGCATGGATATCTATGCCTGATTTACCTCCAAATTTTTTTGCTAAAGAGGTGACTTTCTCCATAGCATTAGCTGTTGGAAAACCACTAACAGTTGATATAGACATAAATAACAAGATGAGACCTAGTTGCGCAAGAGTTAAGGTTGAGGTAGATTTGGTGGCTAAGTTACCTCAACGAGTTAGAATTAATCAAAAGGATGATGTTATAGGCAAAAAAAAGTTTAAATAGATTCAAATTCATTATGAATATATGCCGAAATATTGTTAGGAGTTCTATTTATAGGGGTATGATGAAGATAATTGTTGGAACAATCATCCTGAATTACATGAGGAGAAAGTGGAGGAGCAAAAAATACAACTTACTGAATAAGGGGAAGGAAATAAAGATAAAGACGAAGGGGATATTTTGAATAATCAAAGAAGGAGACATAGTTATAAGCAGCAGTGGCTCACTAAAAGAAATAAATATAGAAGAGACAAGTATGGACACATAATGGGGAAGTAGAAGAAGAGAATCAGACAGAAGTTCACACTTCTAATACTTTTGATGCATTATCTAAGGATGACAAACTAGAAGATC
The DNA here is from genome assembly GCF_002878395.1 of Capsicum annuum. Taxonomy (NCBI): domain Eukaryota; kingdom Viridiplantae; phylum Streptophyta; class Magnoliopsida; order Solanales; family Solanaceae; genus Capsicum; species Capsicum annuum. The sequence continues at coordinate 70,897,052 of NC_061116.1, forward strand.
CTAGTAATGAAGAGATGAAGAAGGAAAATTCTGAAAAGGTGAAAAGTTGGAGCATGACATAAAAAGTACCAAGGAATGGGTAACTAGTAGCTTTGGAAACAACACTTTGAATAAATAGAGCAAAGGGAATCAAGAGATACAAAACTCACAGAAAGAACATCCCATGGAGAAGAATGCTGAACAGGTGGAAGGAATAAATACAACAAGCAATGAACAGGTGTAGAATGATAATTCAAATACAGAGAACTCAATGCAGCTAGCAGTAAGGTTTACTAAAAACTGAGGCAGAATCAGAAGGGGTATAAGAGGTATTACCTTTGGCCATTCATGCAACTAATCAACTAAAGTATGCTAACAACAATAAAATATGTTTGGATGAGGAGGATATAGAAGCTATGATTGATAGAATTGTAATAGAAGGTAATTTGTGACCAAAGCAGATTGATAAATTAAAGATGAAGCAAGGGGTGTAGAGAAGAAAAGAAAAAGGTTCAAATCATCATCAATGCAGACTAAAAGTTCTTTGAAGAATAAACTCAAATAAAATCTCTTATTTGGAATATTAGATCAGTGAATACCCAACAGGCATTCACAATATTGACTAATCTCCATAAGAGACATTAATTTTATTTCATAGAATTGATGGAACCTTTCCAGAATAATCAATCAATTAAGATTACAAAAGAAAATTAGGGATGCGGCATGTAGTAGCTAGTGGAATAAGGAACATCTGGGCTTTTATGTATGATATGATTACTTATTCAGTAGTAGCAGATGCAGAACAATGACTAACTTTGAAGTTTCAAATACAAGAAGCAAGGTTGATTGTCTGTGTAACTTTAGTTTAGCTAAATATTCCCTAAATAAAAGAGTAGATATTTGAGAATCATTGGAAGAAATGACACATAACATTAATGATCCATGGTTAATAGGAGGGGATTTTAATGTTATAACAAATGAAGAAGAAAAGTTGGGTGGCCTTCCTATTTCTAATACAGAAATAGAGGATTTTAAGCACTGTATTAATATTTGCAACCTTGAAGATTTAGGATTTAAAGGAAGCAAGTATACCTGGTGGAATGGTCGAATGGATGAGGATTGTATTTTTAAGAGACTAGACCGAGTGCTTTCTAATGATAAAATAAGTGATCTCTTTCCAATAATTGAGGTGTAGCATCTGATTAGAAGTGGATCAGACCACACTCCTCTGCAACTTAGTTTTAAGAATGTTTAGGATGAAATTTCTAAGCCTTTTATATTCTTAAATATGTGGCTTAAAGAGGATGGATGTCTAGAAATAATATGAAAGAACTAGACCACTGATATGCAAGGGAACCCCTTCATCATTTTTCATCATAAGCTGAAGAGGGTTAAAGATGCATTAGAAAAATAGAGTAGAGAGAGAGTTTTGGGAATATAATACAAGAAATTGCTACTCTAAAGGATATTATCAAAGTTAAAATGCATCAATTTGAAATTTCTCCATCAGGAACTAATATGGAAGATTTGTTTAAAGCTCAAGAAGAACTAAATGTTCAACTTAGAAGAGATCAAAGGGGATTGAAGCAGGGTAATCCCTTATATCCTAATCTCTTAATTATAGTAGCTAAACATATGTCTAGAGCATTAAAATTATCAATTCTAAAGAAGGAATTCAAGATGTATGGATTACCTAGATGTATCAGGTCAGAAGTTTAATAAAGAGAAAAGTGTAATTTATTTGCATAAAGAAGTATCTCAAGTTACTGTTATTGTGGCTGAGGTAGTACTTGGTATCCTAAGGAAGGAATTCCCCTTTACTTAACTTGGATGTTCTATATTTCACAAGAGGAAGAATAAACTATTCTATCAAACTTTGATGAATAAAGTTAGTTCCAAATTGCAAGGATGGAAAGGTAAAAAAATTTCTTGTGGTGGAAGAGCATTTCTAATCAAACATGTGTTGCACAGTATTCCTATTCACTGATTATCAATAATGAACCCCTCTCTAAATGTTATGACTGTTATTTAGAAAATGTTTGCTCAATTTTTTTGGAGTAGTCATATTGGAGGAAAAAGTAGGTATTGGGTTAGATGGAAGTCTTTATGCCTTCCTAAACAAGAAGGAAGGCTGGGGTTCAGGAGGATTCAAGATGTATCTATGGCTCTATTCTGTAAATTATGGTGGAACTTTAGGACTAAAGCTTTTTGTAGTACTTATATGTATAATAAGTACTGCAAGAACAATCATCCTAATGAAGTTATGTGGAAGACAGGCTCTGGATCACATGTATGGTAGAAGATGCTACAAGTAAGAGATTTTATAGAACACCAGATATTGTGGAAGATTAAAGATGAAGAAGCAAGTCTATAGTTTGATAAATTGATAGGATATGGTAATCTATATACCACAACTGATCATAGTAGAGAGTGGGACAATAGATATCAGAAAATGAAGGGTATAATGAGAGAAGATAAGTGGAATGAACAATTGATTGCTCAGTTGGTGAACCAAGAAATTAAAGATCTTATAATGGATAAAATATAGGCTCCAATTAGCGGTATGTAAGTAGATAGACCTATTTGGATGTTGGAAACTATAGGAAACTTTACTATAAACTCAACATGGGAATATGTCAGACAAAGACAAGAAAAGAATAGTGTATTCTAAGACATCTTGTAAAAGGTCTGCCTTTCAAAATGGATTTTTTTATAAGTGTTTGTAGATGAATATATAGAAGATGGGGTATGCATGGACCTACTAGGTGTTGGTGTTGTACTAATTTGGAGCAGGAAACCATTTCACATGTGTTTCTAAGGGCTCCGCATGCTAACTGGTCTTGGTCCTATTTCTCTTCGTTTGCAGGTATTACTATTGATAGACTAAGTTTCAGGGAGTCTATACTTGCATGGTGAAACATGGATAGCTATAAAAAGAGAAAAAGCATACTATAAGTCTATACCTAGCATGATTAAATGGGAGTTGTGGAATACAACGAACTCTATCAAGCATGAAGAAAAATCTAGTTCTGTGCATAAAGTAATATACAATGTCACTAGGAACATTGGTATATTACTTAAAGTACAAAGACCAAGTCATCAATATCCTAAGACTTGGTCGGAGATTGTTAAAAGCTAGAGCAGAGAACAACCAGAATGAAGATCACTTGAGTAATGTGGAGATTTCTTGATGCTGGGTGGGTGAAGTATAACATTAATGGAGCATCTAGGGGGAACCCTAGACTGAGTTCATATGCTTTCTGCATAAAAGACACTCAGGAGGACCTAATCTATGCCCAAGGATACAGAATGGATGATACATCTAATGTGGAAGTAGATATTTTATCTATGCTACAAGCAGTAAGACATTGCAGTACTTCATGATATCATTATCACTAAGGAGTGCGTATGTCCATGGAATTTAGAAAGATATGTAGAGAAAATATAGAGATTAACAATCAACAAGAAGATACAAGCACAACATATAATAAGAGAGGGCAATCAGTTAACAGATCATCTTATAAATCATGCAATCGATAAAGATGACTTTATTTTTGCGAGTTTTCAGCAATTATATACCAAAGGAAAAGGAATTCTAAATAGCGACAAGATGCAGTGTCCATACATAAGAATTTCACCAGTGAGGGGCTAATAGGCCTGACCAGGCTAAAGTTTAACTTAAGCAAAACAAATATGTACAAAATTACAGTCACTGAATCTGTGCAAAGCCACATAGCCTATTCTACTACTTCCAACAAAAAAGGACTCGCAGTGTAAGAGGGGGTTTTTACTAGATTTTCTAATGATACACCTGCGGAGTGACACATATTTTAGCTACATATGGGTTTGAGCATCTTGTCATCTCCCTCTTTGCAGTAATATAAGAAGAAGTATAGTCTACAAAGCACTGAATTGAAGAATATGGACCAGAAAAAGATGAAGCAATGGAGGTTTACCTATATGTTGATGTACTCTCGGGGGTTTAAACCCTTCAATAAACTACAAAAAACACGTGATATTCCCAACAACTGGAGAGCACATCTGGGAAATCACAAGCTACTGAATAAGAACTTAAAAATGGTGAAAAGATTGATGGAGAAGAGAATAGGTTACTTACTTATGATAGTTGATATAAGAGTTATATTACAACAACCATGGCATAAAGTTGATGACCCACAACAACTTTAAGAGGAAGCTCAAGTTCAGCAGCAAAGTAGACAACATATCTTCAGGTGAAGTAGATGCAGTAGATTAGATTTAGGAAATATTAACCTTATTTTTAAGGGTATATATAATAACCAAAGTAGACAGGTCACTGATTTGGACCAGCTTCAAAATAGGCCTGTTTTATGTTTTTTTAATTTCTAGTTGGGCTATAGATTTTCTTATGGTTGCCCTTTTTTGTAAGAAATTTTAATGTTTTAGTAAGAAATTTAATGTTTTCCTCATTAATCAATAAAATGAGTACACGTTCCTTTTCCTTCGTGAGACATAGTGACAGGTTCAATTTTGGATTCTATTTGCAAACCCCGCTTGCCTATTCTTGTTATGAAATTTAAACTAACTCATAATATAGAAATATGGGTCTCATTTTATTCATAATGTCGTGTAAAGTCTATATTCATAGAGTGATGATATGTCAGGATTATTTAGTGAAGACAAATAATTTGTGCGATTCAAGGATTACAATTCGGCATCAAGTTAGGCTTCTATCTGCTCTTCTTCTTGAGATAGTGTTTTCCATATGTTGCATGTTAGATAGGAATGTTAGGATGTGATTTTTGGTAGAATACCATGACTTAGCCAAAATTATGAATTTGGGGGCTAAAAGGGTAATTGATCTTCAAGGTGAAATACTAACTATGCTTCTATGATCTTATTACCTTAGATTGCTAGTAATGTTTGGCATAATTGAGACCAATAAGACATTATTTTAGTGATTAATGTGTTACCCGGTGGATTGTGATGGTTTTCCCATAATATGATGATATGGTTATGTCTGATAAATATTATGTGATGGTTTTCTCGGATAATGATGATATGATTATGTCTGATATATATCATTGAGCCAAAGGCTGTGATTATGATATTGGCTGGATTCTAGGATGTGTTTTATCCGTTTATGTGAAGTCGTTATCGCTTATAGGCATATCGATGCTTATAATTATACTATTGGATACTGGTGATGTCATGCATAGATATGGTACATTCATGATCACATATATAGTAAATGATACTATTCCAACTAAAAATATGGTTTTATTACTATATTTCCAATCAAAGGAATTGCTCTCACTTTTCACTTTTGAAATAGATTCTTTCATAACAAGAATTGTATCATCTTAATGAATAACTTACGCGCCCTTGAGATTGAAAATGATGTTATAGATGTTTGAACGATAGAGATTTTGTTCCACAGTTGTGCTACTACTATTTACCTCGATCGTGAGAAATTTTGACCTTTTCAACACTTTTATGATAATTTAATCCCAGAGTTTACTCGAGCCAATATATTTATGGACTTTCACTATTTTAATCATGGTTCTAGCCCATCTATTTTATATATGTGTGTGTGTATATATATTATACTGGAAAGAGTAGATTTATGATGATGATGGTTATTAGAAAGCATGGATCGGGACCAAATAGGTGCATATGGGTACTCTTGAACCCCCTATAGTCCCCTTTACCCATGAGCCATCTTGTCAAAGAAGAGGGGTGGTTGTAGGTCCTGCCATTGTGATCCATCGAGCTGAAAGAGCTGTATACATTCGGTTACACTATAGTACTGGATCAATTATGGAAGTATTGACTTACTTGGTATTCACTCTTGCATTGCCATTGCCTATTACAATTATGTCCTATATCAATCAGCCTTATGGGTATTTGTGTAGGTGTAGGTATGAGTACTACTTGCAATATATTGTGTGGTGCAAATCTAATATCCTTATAGGAGATTGCATAGGTATACACTCTGACGGTTGTTTGCTGTGTGTTGATTGAACCTTCCGAGAATATGACGACCATGGTTTTATAAAAGGCCCAATTAGGTATTGTTTGTTCAAACTATTTGTTTACTTTACATTGTTATTGGTATTATTATGGTTAGTTCGTGATAGGTTGGTTATTGTATTGGTATTGAGATTCTGGGTATGTTTCTAATTCCTTTATCTTATGGTTATTTTATTTCACATAATTATCCCATGGTTAGGTATTATGGATTCGGACCCTGATTATGTCAGCACTAGTTCCTACTATGATTAGGAGGCCTTAAGATGCTAGTACAATTACTTCGGTCGTACCTTGAGATAACCTTGCTTATGTATATGTATCAATCTATAAAAGTTATGGTATGAACGTATTTCCCTCAGTCTTATTTATTCATGTTGTATACCCATTTCTTGGCCTTGTACATATATATATACATCCTTCTTCTATTCTTTATTTATATAATGGACAGTGATATATGATATAGTGCTTAGGGTGTCGGTTATGGCTATAATGGTTTAGTTCATCCTTAATACCTCCTTAGCCTTATTATATTAGTTTCTTAGATATGAATAGGATTGTTTGTCCTTATTGTCTCATTAGCTTTATTATGTAGTTTGCTTGATATTTTGGTGTAGTTTACATTTCTTCTTACATGCTATTATATTTGAATTATATTTGGAGCTCAGCTGACAGTATCCTACTAAGTACCATATATTTGGTACTCATATTATACTTCTAAAACTGCAAATCATAGTATGGGTTGTTGTTGTTATTGTGTGAATCGTGTGGAGCAGCTATGGTTCGAAGACATAGGGTGAGCTCCTAGTATTTATAGTATTGTTATTCTCCCTCTTATGCATAAGACTAGTCTCTATGTTTTATTTGGAGATAGGTTTTATCAGTATATTCCTTTAGCACTTCATTTTGTATCCTTATTACACTAGAAGCTCTTATACTGATTCCACCCGGTTTTGTGACTATCTTATATATATGTGTGTGTGTGTGTGTGTCTTTTATTATATCTATTCTGTATTTTCCTTATATATCTTGGTAGTCCATACTAGTAGTTTTGGACTACAGGTTGGCTTATCTACCAATGGGTTATAGTTCTTAGGAGACAAACCAACCAATAAGATATCGACATTACTTACCATACAACACATCAAATGGGGCCATCTGACTGCTGGAAAAGAAATTATTATACGCAAACTCCCGATAAAGGTAGAAACTAGTCCACTGACCCCAAAAATCCAACACACAAGTGCGGAGCATATCCTCTAAAACTTGTATAGTACGATCTGACTGCCCATCGATCTGTGGCGAAATGTTGTTCTAAGGTCAACCTGGGTAACCAACTCCTCCTAAAATGTCCTCCAGATACAAGAAGTGAACTGAGAGCCTTGGTTTGAAATAATAGACACAGGTAACCCATGTAAGTGAACCATCTACTGATTATAAACAATCGCTAACCTCTAGGTACTGTAGGAAACGCAAACTAGAACAAAATGTGCAAACTTGGTCAATTGATCCATGATGACCCAAATTCTATCAAAACCATAGGAAGTGCAAGGCAATCCACCTACGAAAATCCATAGTAACTATCTCTCACTTTTACTTGGGAATGAGGAGCTAGTAAAGCAATCCCCAAGGCTTATCGTACTCGACCTTTACTTCTGACAACAAAGGCATCGAGCCATAAAACCTTCCTATATCTCTCTGCATACCTCTCCACTTGTAATGATGGCTTAAATCCCTATATATCATAGCTATACAAGGGTGAATAGAGTATCTAGAGCTATGAGCCTTACAAAGAATCAATAAAATCAAATCTCCATTTCTTTGAACACAAATACGACCATCAAACCTTAGGATACCCTCAAAATATAAGGTAGAGCTCCTAGACTCACCTCTTAACACCTACTTTAAAATGCTATGATGACTGCTATCCTCAAACTGATGAACCCAAATCTTCTCCTACAAGGTAGATCTAGCCTCAACACCAGCAATGGTCCTCCGAGGGTAAGGAATATCCAAACAAACAATCAATTTAGCTAAGGACTGGATGTACAAAGACAATGGCTGCTTAGAAACTGAAATAAAGCCTAAGATACCTATACTCACTAACTTCTGGCTCAAGGAGTACGCTACCGCATTCGCCTTTCCTAGATGGTAGAAAATAGAGATATCGTAGTCCTTTAGAAACTCAATCCATCTATGTTTCCTCAAGTTATGCTCCGTCTGGGATATACTAAAGTCTATGCTGATAGGTAAATATCTCATAGTGAACCCCATACAAATAATTCCTTCAAATCCCAAGTTCAAACACTACCACCAACGACTCCAAGACATGAGTGGTCTAGTTGAGCTCATGTACCTTCAACTACCTTGGTACAAATACAATAACATGGCCTCGCTGCATCAAAATGCGCCCAGATAAACACTAGATATATCACAATAGACAGTAAAACCCTGGCCCTCAACTAGAAGAGTCAGAATAGAAAGTCAGAAAATCTTTGAGCTTCAAAATGCTCAACTCAGAACTCACAGACCACTAAAATAGGACCTCCATTCTAGTTAATCTTATCATAAGGGCTATAGTAGAAGCAAATCCCTTAATGAAATGCCTATAATAACCTACCAACCCATCAAGACTGCGAACCTCTGTAGGCGATGTAGGCCTTGCTCAATTATAAATAGCATCAATCTTTGATGGGCCCACCGTAATATAATTCTTGGACAATACTTGCCCCAAGAAAACTATAGACTCAAGCCAAAGATCACACTTTGAGGACATGGCATAAAGTCAATGATCTTTGAAAGTATAGAGCACAGTCCTCAAATATTGCTTGTGCTCCTTTCAACTCCTCGAATATACCTGAATGTCATCAATAAATACTATTATGAAGAAGTCCAAACACGGCCTACACATGCATTCATTAGATTAATAAATCTTGTTAGGGCATTGATCAACCTAAAAGACATCACTAGGAACTCATAATGATCGTAATATGTCTCGAATGCTATCTTATGGATTTCCATATCCCTAACACTCAGCATATGATAACAACATCAAATCTGCCTTAAAAAAACACTACAATACCTTAAAATTGGTCAAATAAATCATTTATATGAGGCATAGGATATTTATTCTTCATGGTCACCTTATTTAACTTTCTAGAGTCGATATTCATATTCATAGAGGCTTCTTTATTCTTCATAAATAAAACTAGAGCACCCTATAGAGATAAACTTGATCTAATAAAACCGTTACCCAGAAGATATTGAAGCTAAATATTTAGCTCTTTTAGCTCAGCAGGAGCCATATGATATAGAGCAATAGAAATAGGTTGGGTTCTTGTCTCGAGGTAAATAATCAAATCTATAACATGCTCCGGAAGAAGGCTAGGTAGGTTGATTAAAAACACATCAGGAAACTCACAAACAACAGGGATGGTGTAAAGAGACTTTCAGCACTAACATACCAAACATATGCAAAAAATGATTCACAACCCCTTGATATCAGTCCCCTAGACAGAATGTAAGACAAAATCCATGTCAGTGTGTGGCTAATAGTACTCTCACACAATTGGTGGTATGCTAGGCAAGGATAAGGTAATGGTCTTATAAAAAAAATCCAATACTACATGGTAAGGAGATAACAAATCCATTCTAGGAATCACCTAAAAATATACCATATCTGGGACAATGACATCAATTTGAGTATCAAATTCCCAAACAGTAACCAAACAAGATCTACATACCTAGTCCACTACTAAAAAATCACCGATGGGGGTTGCTATATGTAATGGAACAGACAAGGACTTTGAACATAAACTCATCCATGATGCAAAATAATTAGAAACGTATGAAAATGTGGAACCGAGATTGAACAAAGCAGAAGCTGGGTGATGGTATACAGAAATCCTACCTTTGATCACAACATTCGAAGCCTCAGCACCTAGTATACTTGGTATATCATACAAACCATGTCTGTAACAAGCTGGGTGCCTATTCAACTACCTGTCCTACCTCCCTATAGACCACCTTCACAACCATGTGCACCTCTTATGGTTGGTGATGATACTAATCTGAGTGGTTGTTTAATCTGAACTAACGTCTCAATCATCCCATTTTGGGGACACTCATGGGTGAAGTGACCAACAATCCCACAATCATAACATGACTCGGGCACCCTACTCTAGCTAGAAGGTCCAACGAATCCATAACGGCCACCCTCGGTGATCCTAATGGAACACCCCTCTAAATCTAACTGCTACTCTTACCACTAGAATATTATAACTGGGTTGACCCTTACCAATATTTGAGTGATGCCTAAACTGGCCAACTAGACTGACCCTGATGCATATAAGGCTATTATTTGGGGTATCTACCATGAAACCCTCAGTCTGTGAACTATGAACCATTATGGCTCCCACTATAACTAACCTGGTCATGAGGTCTTTTATTGCTTCCTCCTTAGGCCTCATGATCCATCTCTTGTATAGAATAAATATTCTCAACAATATTATAAAATGACTTCCCTAAAGTCACTAATTGTATGTAACCCTATGAAGCGATAATCTTAATCCCCCTACAAAGCATTGAATATGCTCACACTTCATAGGTAGAAACATATTGGCGCTCTTGGATAACTTATGAAATCTTACCTCATACTCAGCTACAAACATAGAACCCTATCTTAAAGCAGAAAACTCATCTCGAAGACGTTTGCGCATGCTTAGAGGTATATACTTCTCCAAGAAAGCCTCAAAGAATAGATTTTAATTCACTGCTGGAGATTCAGCTAGCCTGGAATCAAGATAACCTCTCCACTGCCTCCTTGTTGTCATGTCTAGATAATAAGCGACAAAGTCCACTCCACGTGACTCGACCAATCCCAAATTCCATAACCTCTCCTCACAACAAGATAGGAACTCATAAGTATCCTATCCTGAGGTTCCGGCAAACCTGGGTAGATTTAATCTTAAAAATTGGCCTAGTATTTTCTTCTCTTCTAAAGACATAACTGGTTGGTCTACTGCTGGTGTTTGGAAAACACCTACACTAGGCACTGTTGCATCATGTTACGTCCCTAAATCAACACCACCCTGTTCTATTGGATGAGGTCCCTCGATCTCTAAATTACCAACTAACACTAATAATTATACTAGTGCATCTTGAAGAACCAAAGAAAATATAAAATTTGGTGGAGCTTAGGCTGCCCCCTAGCCCACCTACAATTGTGGTGCCAAAATACCTAGAGCTCTCTTTCAGTCTCAGGAGCTATGATGGGATCAGGTGATAGATCCCTGGCCAGATCTCGAACTGCAGTTGCTGCTCTATCCTTCTCTCAACCTCTAGGTCGACCTTGGACCCTAACCAAAACTCTAGCAGCAGGCTCAGGGTCCTGATCGCAGGATCCCGCACATCGCATCCTAGCCATCAACATAAAGAGTGAACCAATAAAAATTAAAACCAACTCAAAACCACTTCACAAAAATAGATTAAGAAAATAAGATTTTTCTTTAAAAACGCTATGCAGCCTCTTGACGATAGTATACAAATGTCTACATATTAATAAGCAAAACTCTACTAAACATCGACTCCAATACTAACAGTAGTAGTTAAACCTAGGCTCTGATACCAAGTTTTCATGACCCAATTTCTCAAATCATGATGGCGCCTACCTTTTCCCACCAATAGGCAAGCCAAGCCATAGCCTTGAATAATTTGTAATGGGCTAATGGGCAGAAACTAGAAAAAATGACATATAATGATAACAGTAGTAGTATTAACCAAAAAACAAAAAGAAAACATATAAATTATACCTAAACAAGAGAAGGAAAAGAACAAAAATATTCAAATGAATCTCTCCCAAGGTCTGGTCAGGTCGGTACTAGATCCACTACTAAAGTATACCCACAGTACTAGACAGAATCCAAAATATACACAATATATATAGGAAGTCACTAGTACAAAAGACTAAACTATAATATATAGAGGTGGATCATTCCCAGATGACAACAAGCTCATCTTACTTCAAATTAGTAGTGGAAAATAAAAATCACGTCAACGTCTGCTGCTAGTACTTATATCTGTATTAGTGTAAACATGATGAAGTGTATTATGAGTACCTGCAATGGTTACTCAGTAGGAGCCATTGGCTGACTGAGCTGAATACAGGAAAAATTAACTAAAATGTTAGAGAGTAGTCTAAGTCAACAGTAAATAGGGAAATAAAGGTAAAAAAACCTTACCGAGTAATGTAAATGCAATAAAGGAAAAAGTAAAAGCAACAAAGTAAGATAAAAAACACAGTAGTAAATGGCAAAAAAAAAATATAACCAAATTGGGCCTCCATAAGCCCGCCAGGGACACTGAAGAAGACAGTTGACCCAACTGTGCCACCATAATCTTATGGGGAACACAAGAAGTAATTTTAAAGAAAAATATAAGTAATCCATAACTTAACCAATCCCATGGAACCATAACATCCCTCCATATGTGCACTAGGCTTGAACCAATATAAATGGACAGTAACGAGAAAACAGACGTCAGACTTGAACCATTAGTGTTGGATAATAATAAGAGGCTATATGCCGGATTTGAATAGGAAACAGTGGGTAATAATGATAGGCCACATACATTAATACAACAAACCACATAATTAAATGTCAGACTTGAATCAAAACTCAGTGGAACCACAACTCCTAGAACAACATTACTCCGTACTAGAACTCCCAGATCATCATAAATAGATGCTGGACATGACCCAGAACTTATAGTAACCATACCCAACTATAAAACTAAAATTCAAAACCAAACCGTAATCGATGCCAAGTGGTGACAAATTTTCACACTTAATAACAGAAATATAGTACATGGTGACCCTAAACCGTAATTAAAATACATTTAAATAACCATTCATGTAACTTAGTTTAAAAGGGAAGAATCTAAGGCTACATCAAACTAAAAGATAATGGAATTAAAATTTACTAGAACAGGTTCTAACCGAATAAATAAGGCATGACATAAATATATCAAATAATACGCAAGCTACAACTACCTTCCCAAAACTAGCATAATAGCATATAATTACTGTAAATAATCTCAACATAAAGATAGAGTAAGCCTAACCTATCTTGATACTAAAGCTAAAAGACCCTCTGAGAAGTCTTCGAATGCGTCCCACTACAACTCGAACTTGAATAACTTGATGTAGACAATTAATTTCTTTGAAGATTAAAATTTATCGCAAAAATATATTTCCCCGCAGATTTCTTATTACGTGATTATGAATATATGTATGCTTTATGGAATGATTGGAACTATTCCACTTTATAGAAAACAAATGTAATGTCTAAGTAAATGGATGTATATACGTAATCCACTAACTAATTTTACTTACTCTTAGAATGGTTGTCATTAAAATATATTGTCACCAAACCTTTGTGAATTTGTTGTCCTCCACATCTATCCCTTCATTGAGAGGGGTGGTAATGACAATAAAAATATTTTTATCCCATGATATATGCACTTAGGTCTTTTATAGGTTCGTGGTAAAATATATAAAATATTTTGAATATACCATAATTAATAAAAAATTATTTCTTGTAAAATCTCTATTATATAATACTAATATTTTAACATATTTAAATTCACTATCTCCGCTTAAAATATTGATATATTATAAAATTTATCATAACATAAGATAAATATGCTTAAATAAAGAATTTTACCAATATAAAAATATTTTGAAAAGGTAATTAATAGTGTCGTCTTACCAAATTCTGATTTAAAATAAATATTCTACAACTAATTTGGTATTAATAAAATTAACACATGAACTGCCTGAAAAAATGAACTGTATGTTTCAACTAGTCATAAATAACTTGAGGTAGTTATTGGAAAGATCTAAATGCTAAGAACGCAGGAAGATGAGGGAAATGACTGGAAGGTCATTACATAAATAAAATACATCAACAAAATAATTATACAAATCAGCTGGTACATTGAGTTTCTAAACAAATTCTTAAAGCTATTAGTTTTTAAAGAAAATCTAGTTCTTTCTATACCTTGATAAAAAGTTGGAAACTCATCCAATATATAAAATTTAAGAATTTTCAAAAAATAAATTTTTCTAAATTTGAAGAAAAGATTGAAGTCATGGATGACATTGTAGAAAAAATAATAATAAATTAAAATCTGAATCAAAATTCATTAATGATAGAAACAATAATGATACATGTTGGAATTATTGAAAAATAGGACATAAGATTAAACATTGTCGAATTCCTGATAAAAAGAAAGATGAGGTAAATATCTTAAAACTAAAGGAAGAAGTATAATAATAAATTACATTGTACCCTTAATGAAAATAAAAATAATTCTTCTTCAAGAAAAAATCTTAGTGACAGTGACTAGCTCAACAGCATATACATCTAAGAAAGTGATAAATTAATTTACCTTTATAAATACACTAGTGCACTTTGCACTTGTAATAATTATTCTATAAATGCCATTACTAGTAGTAACAAAGAGGTTAATTTTAATATGATTGACCATATTGAAGATCTATACCTTAAGAGAAAGTATTTAATTGCATTAAAAGAAACAATCCTATCAATAATTTGATAGAGAAATCATTGAATCCTTTAACATAAAAGATATACTAAATAAATTTAAAGAACAAAAATTGGAGACAACAAATAAGACCTTTAGATAGAATTACTACACTCCAAAAATACAAAGCTTTAAAGCATAAAAGATAAAGGCACAAAAAATAGAAAATTAAAAGAAACATAGTGGACTCCAAAGACTACTAAACTATAAAGACTAGAATACAAACGATCCAAATCTTAATGGAAGAAAAGACCAAAAGCTTCTAGATATCAGAAAAATTCACATGTTCAAGATAATTATGAAATATTTTAGTGACACAAGCTTAATAGATATGATGTCATTAACTACTCATAGACAGGTGTAAAAATAAATAGCACGTATTATTACGTCGACAAATGTAATAACATCTATTAGTATAGAGACAAATGTAAAATAGTTAGCATGTATTAGATATTAGTAATCACTTTTTGAGGATTATTTAAGGCTTTCAACTTATATTAGTAGAGGCATTCAGAAATACCCCTACTACTTTCTCTTTTTATTTTTTTATCTTTCCTCTCTATGTACTCTCTATTTCCCTAATCTATCAATAAAAAGTTTTATAAGTACAAGTTTTACTACTTTTCTCTTCCATTTTCCTCTATTTTTCTTTTCTTTTACTTTGTTGCTTAAAGATACTTTTCAAAGTTTTAAGTACTTTAAATGTTTAAAGTAATATTGCTATTACTTTAAATTGTGTTTCTCTCTTTGCTATTACTTTAATTTTTTCTCCTTTTTTCCAGATTTATCACCCTTATGATATCAGTGCCAAGTTGCTCGGGAGGTGATATGAACATGAGTAGGAGTGGCTAAGTCATTGTGTTGTCCTAGAGCCAGTCAAAATTAATGTTACTCTTGGAATAATCATTTGTCTATATAGTAGTTATTGTTGTTCTTCATTTCTTAAGTTGGGTAGTCGTTTAATAGCGGTCTAGACGTTGGCAAGCCTGAATTTTTCACTAGATTTGTTCTAAGTATGTGTTGTAATAGAGAGACGGACCCAGAGGACATTACTGTATCCACGCCTATATGAATATAATAAAAGAATGATAGAAAAAGAAAATCAGTAAATGCTACACAAAGAAATAATCATTTAGGAGTAACATCCAAAGTAGATATTGGCCTGGGCATAGTCTTATATCTCTTATCTGTATAAACTTAATGAATTCTATACTAAATCAAAACATAATAATAGTGTTAATATTTCTGTTTCCTCTAATAAAATAGCTAAAATAGAAAGTAATTACGAAACTAGAATATTGGAAAAGAAAGTTTTAATAGAGTCTACAAAACTAGGCACTTGATTTTGTAAAAAATTATAATATTAAAACTTTTGAACCTACTGTTTCCATTAATAGGAATATTGGGGTTATTAAATTATTTGCAATTGATGATATTAATAGGTATATAAAAGATAATAAGTTTCTTGACATAAATCTTGTCCAAAGTTGTTAAACCATTATATAGATTAGGTTTAGATGTTCTTATATGTCTCTTCTTAAGAGAAATAAGTTATTAAATTTTGATGATACGTTATTAGTTGTATTACAAACAGACCTAGCCAATGGCCTGGTATACTTTAATTTTTATCCTAATTTTATATATCTTAATGATCAACATACTATGAATACATGAACATTAAATGTTAATAGAAGAAACATGAAAAGTAAGGTTAATAAAACAGAAATACCCATAATATATAAAGTATATCATATATTAATGAAAACTACCTTAGCCCCTAAAGCTGAAATAATAAGTAATAAAGGAGCTACCATACTTATGGAAGCTAATAATAATCACAATAACACTTTTGTCGCAAAAATGATAAAATGAAATGATGTATTAATAAAAGATAATTGGTATTTTGACTCCATAAAGAATCCATAAATTGAAGAAGAAAATTAAAACATAGAACAAGTAATACAATATCAGGATGGATCTATAAATTTAAGATTTCTAAGATCCCAATTGTTTAATCAAGCCTCTTTGAGTAAAATAATGTACTTTTCTAGAACATCAGTCTCCAAATCTGTAGAAGAAAGGGAAGTAACTTTACAAGATATAGAAAAAAAATTAAAAGAAGTATATTTCTCAGAAACAATTCCTAACCTAAAGTGGAATATGAACCTAGGAATCTAAAGACTTAAACATCATTAAGTCCCACTACTAGTGAAAAGCTAGGAGTAAAGGATTCCCTATGCATAATTAGGTCAGAAGAAATATTTGAACCAGACTTCGACTATTTAGATAAATTATGGACTAGTCTAAAAAATTCTATTAAAAGCCAATGGTATGCACAAAGATATTCATTAAAAGAAAGATTATCCTTTACAGAAAATTGGTGCCCTGATATGAAAAGAATAAGATGTAATATTAATTTTTTAAAATGGTTTGAATATAGAGGTAAATTAGGAAATCACAAGGAATAATTAAATACAATTGATAACAAATGTATACTATTGACAAGGTAGTTGAATTATGTCACGTCCCGAGGCTACCCAAGTTATAATACGGTGCTTAAGGCCACAAGTGACCCCAAGCTAACCCATGATCTAGTATCTACTGTGATCACAGAATAAAAAAAATAATGCAAGCATCATATGTGGAAATTAACTTGATAAAAGCTCCGTCAAGATGAAACACAAAAATAATACCCAACATATTTAAACTGCTAATACAATTTAAAAATAATTCTGACTTTCTAAGAGACTCTAAAACATGTGGAGATAATGGGACAAACCTTCAACTAACTCTGACTGACTGATATAACGAAAATACTGAAAATAAATATAAATACTTGTCCTTGATGGATGAAGACTCACCACAACTATTGTTCAGTGGCACTGAATTGACTAAGGGCGATCAGGAAACTAAATTTCTAAACTAATATGGTGAAATCAGTATAGCACGTCAGAGAGTATGTAGTTAGCACTTTGAATGTACTGGTACGTGAGACAGGGACTAACTTAAATACATAAGGATATTGAACATGAATTCATGAATATGTAAAACAAATGCAAGACCAAGTAAAACATTTACTGAAATAATCTGTAAAATTAACTGACAGAATAGCTGATAAACTGAATAATAGGTCATCCAAACCTATAGTGATATAACTTGAGTACTAAATTAAAACTGTAAGATATCATGTAACTGACATGCCCTAATCTAAGCTAATCAGGGTCCAACTTATAGCCCCAATTGGAGGGTGTCAGTATCGTGCCATGGGTACTAACACTTGTTGTGTGGATCCACTAATCTGATGTTAAAAAGGACTAGGGTGTCACCCTCTACTAGTGGGTGCCCCTAAGAGAGTGTCAACCCTCAACCATCATGAAGACCTCTCAAAACCTACACGTGTTATGTAGTTCTAGAACTCAGGTAATTCTACTAAAGGTCACACCCTAAACTGGCAGGTGAGCACCCATCCCTATGTTCAGTCGGTGCTAAATGATACTCCCAACTGAGCTGACACTACACTGGTTACGTAGTTCTAGAACTCAGGGAATGTTACTAAAGGTCACACCCTAAACTAGAAGGTGAACACCCATCCCTAGGTTCACTCGGTACTAAATCAAACTCCTAACTAAACTGACAGTGGTTCTGATTAAATTTAATCAATATCATAACATATAATGCTCAACATATCTATAATAATCTGAAAGTAATGATAAAGGATCATAATTTAACTAACTTATTACTTGAAAATAGAAACATGTATAAACACATAGGTATGGGGTGTTCATAACCCTCCAGCATTGAATAATGATATTTTAAATACAATTACATCATCAAAATCTTGTAAGGAAATTCATAATTTGTAGACCCAAAACATAGTACATCTCACTAAATTGATGAAATCCATGATTTTTAAGGATGGGAATATGTTAACTTATGAAGACAACATGATCATATGGTTTAATTAATAACTTGATAAATTGACATGGTATCAACTGAACATGATATGGAAGACTGAAATTATAAATCATATAAGAGAATAATTCACATGGGGAAATACAATATCATGGTTTATTTTCAAGACTATTAAGATAAAATCAAGTAAATTCATGCTTAATTACTAAAATTTCATAACAGGAGGAAATAGGGTTTACACTTGTAAAGAAAAGGATGTTTAGGACTCAATGGGTGGAAGAAGCCATTGATGAATACCCCACATACATCAGTTGCTTGAATTTTTGAAGAGAACTTGGAATTGAAGCCTTGAAAGGTTGAATTCTTTAGAAGAAGCTTGTAGTTTGTATTCATGGGAATGGGGAATTGACTTTTTGTTGTTAACTGATGGGGAATGTGGCAAATAATGCCTATTTTTGGGTTTTAATTCGTTATTTGGGTGTTAAGGGAGAAGGGGAAAGGACTAAAATGCCCTCTTAATTTGTAAAAGTCTGCCAAAATACACAGCCTCTATGGCACGGAGGCTATCACAGAGACTAACCTCTGTGACACAGTGTGTATCATAGAGACTAACCACCATGACACGCCGTGTATAGTGAAGGTTTAGCCTCTATGACACATCTAAATTATGGAGGCATTCTGCCTCCGAGGTCCAAAAACACACTGAACCTCTTTCAAAAATTCCAAAACTCTTTCAGATGATCCCTAAACATATTTTAACTCAAAAATCAATATTTTGAAATCAAGAAGGCCAGAAATAAAATCTTCAAAATCTGGGGGTTTTAAAATGGCTAAGTCTCTATCATAGTCCAAGGCATGTCCCAACTTAGATGTTATTATTCTTTTATAGGCTTTCAAGGATAGACTTGGGTTGGTTGTTATTTTGACTCAATATTAGTTTGAGTTATCTATTCATCTTTTATTATTATCTTGATTGGCTTTCGCTTTATTGTTATTTTTGTGCTCTTGAGGTTAGGATAAGGGGTGGTCTCCAATCCATGGTAGGCTTTAGATACCTATCTCAGCCAATCCTTGTTTTGGGTCATGACAATTGAGTTTTGCCTTTTACTATGAAATTCCCCTTTTTGATAAGTTTTAATATCACTAGGTTCTATTTAAATAAGCAAAGTTGGTGGGTTATGAACAGCTGATAACTAGAGATTCATGCATATATCAATTTAGATGTCATTGAGCACTTTAGATTATCCATTGTTGATATTTTAGAATGTAATTATAATAAATGATTTATTTTTCAGTTTTATTCAGTTGGGAGTAGTACTTAGCACCTAGTAAATGGAGGGATGAAAGCTCACCCGCCATTTTAGGACTGAGACCTTAAGTAGAAGTCTCTGAGTTCTAGAACTATGGTGCCACCATAAGTTATGATTTTTCACCTGCTAGTTGAGCACTAGTACCCTAGTCCTTCAAGACATCAGTTTAGTGGATACACGACAGTTAGTATTCGTACCCTTGGCTAGGTACGAAACACCCATCCAACTAGGGTTACATATTGGACTTCGATTTGCTCAGATTAAGGTATGTCGGTTAATGTTATCTCCCAAAATATTCATTTTATGTTTTAGTTTATTTTTAGTTTTAGAGTATGCATATCCTCGTAATCAGTTATTCAGTTTTATGCAGTACATGCTTATTCAAAGTACTGATCGCATACTTTTTTGTGCTATATTATCTCATAATATAGGTTCAGACTCTCAGTACCTAGATCACATCTTGTACATTCCCGTGCCACGTTCAACAGTAGTTTTTATGAGTTCTTATCATTCAAGGACTAGGTATCTATTATTTATTTTTAGTCTATTTTTATTTTGTTCAGTAGGAGGTAGTTGAGGACTTGTCCCAATAGCTGATTAAAGTTTAGAGGCTTTCAGATAAATATCTAAATTTTTAGCATATTGGTTTATGAGAATTTTATTTTTAGTTTTGGGTTGATAATCAGTGCTTCCTTATTATTATTTCCATCAGTTAGTTCAATTTAGATTCCGCCCGATATTTCATTACTTTTCAGTATTCTTAGTATTATGCCAGGTCATGGATTAGCTTGGGGTCACTTGTGACTCTAAGCACCGTGTTGCGACTAGGGAGCAGTCTCGATTGTGACAATTAACAAAACTGTTCCCTCAGAAGTTGGTGGGACATACAAAAAGTAATTTAATAAAAAAACATAAATAATCCATAACTGAACCAATCCCATAAAATCAGAGGAGCCCTTCAGATGTGCATCGGGCTCAAGCCAGCAATAATGGGTAATAACGAGAGGCCAGAATTGAACTGTTAGTGGTGGATAATAACAATAGGACATATGCCGAATTCTAACTTGAAATAGTGGGTAATAACAAGGGGACACATAGATGATATACAACAGAACTCATAATCAGATGCCGGACTCGAACCGCAACTCAGAGGAACCACAACTACCAGAACAATAGTAATCAGTACCTAAACTCCTAGATCATCATAACAAGATGCAGGATTCGAACATGAACTTATAGTAACATACCTAACTGTAAAATTAAAATCCAAGCCACACCTTAACCAATACCAAGTGGTGACAAAATTCAAAAATCGATATCTTATAAAGTATATGCTGACCCTAAATAGTAAGTAAAATACATTAAATAACCAATCGAGTAAGTTTGTTTAAAAAAGAAAAATCCAAGGTTACGCAGCTTGATACCACATCCTAAGATCATAAATACTACATCATACTAAAATATAATAAAGTCAAAATTTACTAGCATCGAATCCTAACCAGATAAATAAGGCATGATATATATATCAAACAAAACGCAAGATACAGCTACCTGCCAAAAACTAGCACAATAGCTCACAATTTCCGTAAATAAACTCAATCTAAAGATAGCATAAGCCTAGCCTACTTGGATGCTAAAGTAAAATCCCCTCTAAGAAGTGTTTGAATAGGGCCTCAATGGAACCCAATCTTGAATAACTTGATGTAGATAATTAATTTCTTTCAAAAGTAAAATATATCTTCCCCAAAGATTTCTTATTATGTGATTATGAACATACATATGCTTTGTGGAATGATTTGTCACTATGCCACTTTATAGAAAGCAAATATAATGTGTAAGTAAATGGATATATAAGTGTAATTCACTAACTAATTTTACTTACTCTTAGAATGGGTGTCATTAAAATACACTGCCTCCAAACCTTTGTGAAGTTGTTGTCCTCTACCTCTATCCCTACATGGAGTGGGGGTGGTGATGATAACCAAAATTATTTTTATCTAGTGATATATACACTCAGTTATTGCATAGGTTTGTGGTAAGATAAATATAATATTTTGAATATACCATAATTAATAGAAATTTATTTCTAATAAAACCTCTATTATATAATAGTACTTTTTTAATATATCTAGATTCACTATCTCCGCTCAAAATATTAATTAACTGTGTCCCCTTACAAAATTTTAATTTAATTTAAATATTTCACAACCAATTTATTATTAATAAAACTCTCACACGAACTACCTGAAAACTAAACTGCTAGACCCAAAAAGTCATAAATAACATGAGGCAATTATAGGAAAACTCTAAACACTGAGAATGCGGGAATATAAGGGAAATGACCACGAGGATCATTACAACATCCACAAATAAAAGGACTTTCTTCTGAAAAAGTAAAAGATAAGGAAATACCTAAAAGATCAAATAGAAAGGGATCATGGCCCACATCTCACGCTCGGTCTCCTAGGTAACTCTTCCACTGGATGGTGATGCCACTGAACCTTAGATATTATAATGTCCTTAGAATTTAACCATCTAAATTATCTAGACAGAATGGACACAGGCTCCTTAAATAATATCAAACTCTCATCGAACAGAACTAAGTTCCACCAAAGCACATGCAACTCATTTACAATGTACTGTCATAACATAGATACATGAAATACTAGGTGAATGGTTATGAAGATAGGAGTCAATGCCAACACATGACCAGCTAAGGCTAAATTCCATTAAAGAGCATTCATCAGTCAAAGAGTAAGGAGAAATTCCAGTTATAGAGCAAATTATGCTACCTCCCCAACATTTTACAGAATCTCAAAAGGTCCAATAAAATCGGGGTAAGCTTTCCCCTCCATCTGAACCGCATCACACCTTTTATGTGTGATACTCATAGAAAAACTCTACCACAAACACTGAACCCTAATGTACAATGTCTATGGATAGCATATCTCCTCTACCTAATCTGAGTAGCTTTTAGCCTATCGTAAATTACCCAAACTCAATGTAATAACTCATGAAGCAAATCTATTCCATGAGGCCTAGCTTCAAAAGTCTCAAACTATAATGACCCTCTAGGTCATTTTCTCAATTTTTGTGCATTTTTGGACTTTTGGTCCTTTTTATATTGGTTATGGGTTATTTATGACTTTTAAAAATTGTCGGTTTAGTAATCGAAAATTTAGTTTGTATTTTGTGATCATTTTCCTATTTTTGAGCTTTTGTTGTTTAGGATTTGGTCTCCAACCAAAACTCCCAGTAGATTACCTAAGATGAGAATTTTGACATTGCCATCATCTTAGGAACGTTGATTTTAGGCTAGGGGACCCTTGGTTCAGGTATCGATTCTTTCAGACTCATTTTGTGCTATTAAGCGGATTATGGGAAAAAAAGAATTATTGGCATAGGCCCCACACTTAGTTGAAATAATCTTGCATGATAGTTTCGATGGTTCCATTGATTTTAAAAAATCAAATTTTGTATGGTAGCATATTTTGTTTGCTTGCACAGGGTTCCAAATAAATTTTAAGCACCTGATCGAAGTCCATTACGTACTTAGCAAAATATGGTAGATCGGGTTACTGATATGACTGCTTAAGCATTCATATGACTGCTTAAGTGGTCATCACTAATATGATATCGCATTTCTTAAGTGACATTGACCATCTAGTCAATGGCCACTTAAGCGATGTTTTGTCCTCTTAAGTAGGCATCGCCTAAGCATTCTATGGGTTGCCTAAGTGATACCCCACCTAGGCTCGCTATATCGCTTAAGTGGCTTTGATGTTGCTTAAGTGATACTTTCCCTTTAGCACTAGATTGCCTAAGAGGTAGGTGGCCTTTTTAAGCGGGTATCGCTTAAGTGATAGGGTGGTCATGTAAGCGACACCTGGTAGGTTTAAATGACCTTTTCCCCACCCTATTTTCTATAACTTCTTCCACCATTTTTACATAAAGTTGATATTTCAAATAGAGGAAAAAGTGGAAAATCATCTATATCAGTTAAGGTAACTTGGCCTAACTCTTCTTAGTCGTTTCCTATTAATTTTCCTTTTAATTTCCACCCCAATTCTTGGTAAAATTCATAGAAATTAGGTCTTAAATTCCTTTTGAGGGTTGAATTGAGACCCAATTTGTGCTCCATTTGTGCTTAACTTTTGAGCACACATTTTATGTTTTTCGAGGGTTGTCGTGATGGTTTTAATTTTGGATTCTGTTTGTGGGCCTCACAATTCTATTCTTGACCCAAAATTCAACCCAACCCATGATATAGTAATATGGGTCTCATTTTACTCTTAATGATATATAGATTATTAATTTTATAACATGAGGGAATTTTAGGATTGTTAAGTGAAGATGGACTATTCGTTGATGATTCAAGGATTATGAATTAACATCAAGGTAGGCTTCTATTTATTCTTCTTCTTGATATAGTATTTTATACATGTTGTATGTTAGATAGGGATGTTAGTATGTGATTGTCGGTATAACAACATGACATAGTATAAATTATGAATTTGAGGGTTAGAAGGGTAATTGACCCTTAAGATGAAATACTTTTTATGCTTCTATGAACTTATTACCTTAGGTTCCTAGTAATGTTAGGCATAGATAAGAATAATAAGCCTTTAGTTTAATGATCAATGCATTACTCGATGGATTGTTATGGTTTTCGAGATTATGATGCTATGGTTATGTCAGATTTATATTATTGAGCCCAAGGCCATAATTATGATTACTGGTTGGATCTCGAGAAGTATTTTATTCTAATAAGGGAAGTAGTCATGGTTTATAGGCATATTTATGCTTATAATCATAGTGTATGGATACTAGGGATTCCATGCATTGATTCAGTACTTTCATGATTACTTATATAGTAAATGACACGATTCCAACAAAAAATATTGTTTTGTTAATATTTTTTCTAAAAAGGGAATTATTCCACTTTTCACTTTTAAAATGGATTCTTTCATAATGGGAATCATACAATCTTAATGAATTACTTGCGTGCCCTTGAGACTAAAAGGGATGTTTTAGAAATTTCACCGAGAAAAACTTGGTCCATCATTTTGCTACTACTATTTACCTTGGTCGTGAGAGATTCTAACCTTTCCCACACTTATTAAGTCCCAGAGTTTATCCCGGGCAATAGATTTATTAATTTATACTCTTTTATCCATAGATCTAGCCCTTGCATTTTAGATATATATAAGTATGGTACTAGATAGAGTGGATTGATGATGATTATTATTATTGGAAATCCTGTATTGGGACCAGGTCAGTGTATACAGGTACTCTTAAACCCCATTGGGGCCCTTCATCAATAAGCTATTATGCAAAGAAAAGAGGTCACTGTAGGTCCTGCATATACCTAGGGTTATATTATCGTGGTTGGATCATTTATGATATTATGGACTTACTTGACATTTATTTTTGCAAGTGCCTTGCCTACCACCATTATGCCCCATATCTATCAGCCTTATGGGGGGTTGCATAGGTATAGCTATGAGTACTAGTTGCAGTATATTATGTGGTGTTTTTATTTATCAGCCTTATGGGGGTTCCATAGGTATAGACTCGAATTGTTTTTTGTTGAGTGTTTATTTAACCTTCTGAGCATATAACAAAACCAGTTTATGAAAGGCACGATTAGGTATTATTTGTTCAAACTAGCCGATTACTTTACATTATTATTGTTATTATTATGGTTAGTTTGTTACTGGTTTGTTATTGGACTGGTATTGAGATTTGAGGTATGTTTTTGATTCCATAATCTAACAACTATTTTATTTAGTATAATTATCCCATAGTTAGGTATTATGGATTTGGATCCTGATTATGGTAGCACTAGTTCGTTCTCTGATTAGGGGGCCATGAGATGCTAGTGAGATTACTTAGTTTGTACCTTGAGTTAACCTTGCTTTTGTTTATATATATCTATCTATAGTAATTAGTGTATTACTATACATCCCTCCTTTTCATTTATTCATGTTGTATACCTAGTTCTTTTCTTGTATACATATACATGCATCCTTCTTCTATTCGTTATTTGTATAATTATTAGTGATATACAGTATAGTGCTTAGGGTCCCGGTGTCATGACCCGACACTGAGCCTAGTCTTGACAGGTATCTTAAGCCCACTGAGGGCCAAAGACCATCTCCTATGCCGAGCTAACAGAACAAAAAAAGAAAAAATAGCGGAAGTAACAAAACAATAATATGAAAGATAGATAAACCAAGATAGAGGTTCTATGTATCCACAACAAATAACCACCCACACTTGTCTACAAAAGCCTCTAAAACCGAATATCCAAACTAGATCGGGACATGCCCCTCACTATAGCAAAAAAGTAATCAAAGATGGTAGTCTAAGACATAAAAAAAAATAATGCAATGAAATGACAAGCCTTCTAGAGAATGGAAGCTCACCACTTCAAGGCTAACCAATGAACAAAGCAGAACCACTTAATTCTGCACAAGGTAACCGAAGAACTCCTAGGACCCTACTTCATGAAAATATTCAGTGTCCAGTGGCAGTTAGTGGGATGATCACTAGAATGTAACTCGGGGTGAGTGATAAAATAACGTCTTTTCAAAAAAAACTCCATGTACATGTTAACATACATGCACATATACATGCATACATATATATATATGTATGTAACCTAGTGAACTAGCATGTGTAACCGTATGAACTAGTGAAATCCATGGAAGAGACATGGAATCCATGACAACAGCTATTCCAAAAATACATGTAATGTTTGAACTATGCACATAGTTACCAAAACCCCTACGCCGACAAATGTGGTTTCAAATATTGGCCCCCCCGAGATGTTCACCTTCATGGCGAGCTAAACAGCGCCCTTTAAGCAAAAATTAAAATAATGCACATAACCCATGTGTTAAACCAATGAGTTATCCATTAAGGAACTTACCCAATGGTATCGTCATACCAATTGAAGTTTAGGCTTGCAAGCCTATTCCATTCCAAAACCAAATACCCAAATTGATCCAATCCTTCCAATTTAAAAACCAATCTATGGCCACCAAGTCCTTTAAAAACCAGTTGATGTTCCATTAACCTTTTAGGCAATGCAACGTTTCACACACAAAGTAGATTTTATATATATATATATATATATATATATATATCCATGTTTCAAAACCAATTTCACAAGTTGGGTTGAGATTAAAACTAACTCCAAACCATTAAACTATAAAAATTGGGGGAAACTAATGTTCCCATTTTCAATTCCCATACCTATGCATTTATTTAGTTCAAAATCATGAGAATGAAGCATAAAAATCCAATTCAAAAACCATGGGAACTCAATTCATATAACATCTATTCAAAATCCGACAACCCATATTCAAAACACAATAATAAAACCACATGGACAATCATTAAACACATGCTTTAGTATAAAATTAATTTAGGGAAAAGATACATGCCTAAAACACCAAGGAATTGTAAAGAGAAACCACAATTTGAACCTTAGGTGCTTAATCCTTAGAGACCCTAGATTGTTCTCAATTTTTGAATTTAGAGAGAAGAGGGTAATATTTATGTTTGTTAACTGATAGGAATAGGGTGAAAGAAAGGGTTTTATGTCATGAAAATAGTGGGATAAGAGGAAAAGACCACAATTCCCTTAATGAAATGGACAGGAAATATAGCACCCAGTCGTTACGGGTCAATTAACAACTCGTGGTCACTGGTCACGAGTCTTCACCAAGACTCATAGTTTGAGGCCCCAAACACTGACCCTTTACTGTTATGGCATGAATCACACCCTATGACTCATGACCATACCTTATGAGTTGTGAGGTACATATCGTGACCCAAATAGAAATACTAGACAAGCTTACGGGTTTAATACGAGTGGAACTATACGACTCGTATAGATTCCAAGAACCTGGGGCATTATATTACACTCCACCCCAGGATCATTCATCCCCAAATGAGGAGTTAGAGAACCTCTTTGCACGAACACAAGAAAGAATGCAACCACAAAACCATGAATAAAACTTTAAAGGACGATAAGATAAAATAAGGAAATCATACCTCAAACATTGTCATCTAACATGGGGAAAAAGAATAAGTATTTAGCCTTCATATCATCCTCGGTTTCCCGAGTAGCTTCCTTTACTTTTTAATTCCTCCAATGCACCTTTATGGAAGCCACATTCTTAGTTCTCAACCTACAAACTTGCCTATCTAATACCTCAACTTGGACTTCCTCATATGACAGGGAATTTGAAATACCAACACCTTTCATAGGAAAAACCTAGGAAGGATTAATCATGAACGAACTTCAATATCGACACAAGTAAGACAGGATGAATAGAACTCAATCTCGCTGACAAATCCAACTCTTAGGATACATTCCCAACTCTCCTCAAAATTTAATAAGGAACAATATAACGGGGATTTAGCTTCCCCTTCTTCCCAAACCTTATCACTCCTTTCATTAGAGAAACCTTCAAGAGCACATAATTATTAATCATATACTTTAACTCTATTTGCCTCGCATAAGCATAAGACTTTTGGTGACATTGGGAAGTCTTAATCTATTCTCTAATCACCTTCACCTTATCCATGGCTTGGTGATTAAAGTCAGGATAAAACAACCTAGTCTCACAATCGTAAACCACCCAATAGAAGACCTACAACTTCTACAATAAACAGCCTCAAAAGGAGCAATTTTTATACTAGAATGATAACTATTGTTGTACGCAAACTCAATAAGAGACAATTAATCCACCCAAATACATCAAAAATATATCACATATTCCATTAACATATCCTCTGAAGTCTGAATAGTCAGATTTGCTTGTCTATCCATTTGACGGAAGAAAGAGGTGCTAAGGTTCACCTGCATTCATAAGCCCTTCTTAAATGAACACCAAAAGTGGGAAGAAAAATGTGTACCTCAGTCTAAAATGATGGAAACCGGTGCACTATGAAACTTCATAAACTCTTGAATGAAAAACTTAGCATAATCATCTCTCAAGTAGTTAGTCCTCGCAGGCTAGAAGTGAGCAAACATGGTCATCCTATCAATAATGAACCAAATTGAGTCATACTAGTTGTGAGACTGTAAAAGATGCATAATGAAGTCCATATTGATCATCTCTCACTTCTATATGGGTAACTCTATGTCTTGAGACATGCCACTATGCCTGAAGTGCTAACCATGCACTTGGAAATAAAATTTCCTTCAAGTCATGGTTCATCTTAGTCGAACCTGGATGAACGGTATACCTCAACTCATGAGCCTCAGTCAAAATCATTTCCCTAACCCATAATCTTTAAGAACACACAACCTACCTTGATACCTAAGGATACTATCTCCATCAATCTAACAAGACATAACATTTTGTTGACTTATATCATCCTTAATCTCCATGAGTATGGGATCCAATGTTTGTTTCTTCTTGACCTTTATGCTCAGAGATGACTTAACCACTCCTTCAACAATCACATCTCTATCCTCAAAATCTAAGAGATAGACCACCAAGTTAGCGAACTAGTGAATATCCACCAGCCCTTTTTTTCTTATCATATGAGATAATATCCTCATGGACAACCTGCTAAGAGAATCAACAACAATATTAGCTTTACCTAAATGGAAGTGAAGACTCATATCAAAATTCTTAAGTAATTCAAGCTACCAACTTTACCTAAGATTCAACTCTTTCTAAGTAATCACATACTACAAACTTTTAAGATCCTTAAAGATATCCACAGGCACCCCGTACAAATAATGATGCCAAATCTTGAAAAAAAATAGCATAGCCGCCAACTCCAAATTATGAGTTAGATAATTCCTCTCAAGAACCTTAAGCTACCTGGAAGCATATGCCACAATCCTACCATGTTGCATCAAAACATAACCCAGTCCAATATGAAACATATCACAATACATAACAAAACCCTCAGTATCCTTGGATTGGGTCAAAACTGGAGAAAAAATAAACTTGTCCTTCAACTTCTCAAAGCTACCCTCACAAGCATTGAACCACAAGAACTTAACCTTCTTACAAGTCAATTTTGTCAATAGAGAAGCTATAGGAGAGAAACTTTCCAGAAAACTCCTATAATACGCAGCCAAACCTAAGAAGGTCCCATATTGACTGGAGTGGTGGGTCTAGGCCATTTCTTAACTGTCTTAACTTTCTATAGATCCATCAAGATCCCCTTACTAAAAAATAACATGCCCGAGAAAAGTCACAACATTAAGCCAAAATTCATACTTTGAAAATTTCACATATAACTTTTGATCCTTAAGAGTATGCAACATAGTTTCGAGGTGATTAACATGATCTTTCTTACTCTTAGAATACACAAAATATCATCAAGGAAGACTATTGCGAACACATCTAAGAACTGCTTGAATACCCAATTCATAAGATTCATAAAAGTAACTGGAGAATTAGTCAATCCAAATGACTTAACCAAAAACTCATAGTGAGCATATCGGGTACGAAAAAAAATCATGGGAATATCAACCTCCTAAATTTCAACTGATGATAACCCCAACAAAGATCAATCTTAGAGAAGAATCTAGCACCCTGAAGCTGGTTGAAAAGATTATCAATCCTAGAAGGAGGATACTTATCCTTCACTATAGCCTTATTCAGCTAGCAATAATCTATATATCCAAGACCCATATTTCATAAATATGAAAAGCACAGGATCACTACATGGATAAACACTAGGATGAATAAAGCCCGTGTCAAGAAGATCATATAACTACTCTTTATTCTCCTTTAATTTAATTGGAGCCATCCTATTAGGATAAATAGAAATAGACTAGGCATCCGATAGAAAATCAATCCATAAATCTATGTCTCTGATAGGAAGATCTTCCGGGATCCCATCAAAAAACTCACTAACCACAAGGACGATTGCAAAGATAGACCCTTAGAATTAGAATCTTTAACACAATCTAGGTAATACAAATACCCTTTAGAAATAAATTTTTGAGCTCTAAGATAGAAAATAAATCTCCTTTTAGGAACTAAGGAACTCTACTCCTATTTAATTATTAGTTTATTAGAAAAATGGAAACTGACATTTTGGGTCCTACAATCTAAAGAAGCATAACATGAATAAATATAATCCATCCCTAAAATAACATCAAAGTCTACCATATCCCTATCTATTAGATTCACCAAAGTCTTTCTATGAAATATAGACACCACACAACGCCTATAGATCCTTCTAGAAACTATGGGATCACCCATAGAGGTAGAGACAGAGAAGGGGTTAGAAATATAATTTGGACAAAAACCAAAGTGGACAACCATATAAGTGGACACATAAGTAAGGGTAGACCCTGGAACAATCAGAAAATAAAAATTGCAGGAGAAGAGGTGCAACATAGTAGTGACAACATTAGGAGATGCCTCATATTCCTGGCGAGTGGCAAGAGCATAGAGAAAATTCTGACCAGTGTTGAAACCAAAAGTATCACCCTTTGGTGAACGAGTCGATGAAGTGGCAATTGAAAATTTATTAGCCCTAGCGGCTACCTTAGCTGCAGGATAGTTCCTCTGTATGTGCCTAGGTTGACTATAATTAAAAGACCAATTCCTCACCTTATAAAAATAACCATAGTGAGTTGTCCACAAATTATGTAAGAAGGATATGGTGGGGCTGACTAAGCTTTTCTAGCCTGAGACTGGGTACCCTATTCCTTAGGATCACTATTATCCTGAAAGCAAAGATCACTTGACGGCTTAGAATAAGGAGTACTAGCTGACGAATAGGAGTTAAAACTTTACCAATTCCTCTTCTTGGTTCACTATCTACCATTTCTCCAACTACAAAATTGATTTGTATCCTACTTTGAGTATCTGAACTACTTATCCTGCCTCTCTCCTATTTATGCATGTCTCTTTTTCTTCTCTTCTACTTGCTGCATTTAAACCAAAAGTCTGGACATGTTTATTTTATTATTTAACATCATAGCCATGCACTTTACTACCAAGTCATGGGACAACCCAAAAGCAAATTTCCTTATTCTAGATATCTAGCTAGACACCAACTATGGAGCATAACAAGCCAACTACTTAAACTTCAAGGCATACTATTTCATACTCATATACCTAGCTTCAGATTCACAAATTTATCAGCCTGAGCTTCCCTCAACTCCTAGAGAAAGTAGTGATCAAGAACCACACCCGACAACTCTTACCATAATGTCGGCTCTACATCATCACCCCTCAACTTTTCCCATTCATCATACTACTGATAAGCAATATTTTTCAGCTGATATACAGCAAACTACATACCATCTACATCATTATCATGCATAACCCTAAAAATCTTCTCTATCTCATCCACAAACCCCTGAGGATCCTCCTTAACCTTAGATCCTGTAAAGATTAAGGGATTTAACAATATAAATTAGCATATTTGAGTGACCTCAGATGAAGGGGCTACAGAACAAACATGATAACTGATGAGATTGATATGTCACCAACTAAGTATGAAAATTAATAGACCAATTAAACTCCATATTAGAGATTTATTTTAAATAACTGAGCATGAGTGTCATCACCTAGAAAGGGACTAGTGCGGACCAATGTAACATTACTTATTGTAGCGCAATAAGGAGCAGTGACCGTAGACCGGTTCTGCACTCCATATACAGGGTGAGTTCCATCCATATTGTCCTCAAGTATAATAAAAGTTCCCACAGAATTTCCATGAAGATTAGATTTTCAAGGAGTCATGATCAGAAATGCCCTCTACTATGGCCAAAAAATCCAAGATGATAGTCTAAAACATTAAAAAATTATAATAAGGCAATGAAATAATAGGCCTTCCAGAGAATGTAAGCTCACCACTTCTAGTTTAATGAATGAATGAACTAGAATCACCAAACTCTACACAAGGTAATCGAAGAACCCCTAGGATCCTATATCATAAAATGATGAACCATCCGGGGATAGTTAGCAGGATGCGCACTAGTATATTACTTGAGGTAAGGGATTAAATAATGTCATTTCAAGACAATCCAAAACTCCATGTACATTTTCACATACATAAATATATATATAATGTCATGATAGGGTACAGGGTTTAAGCATATGATTTAAAACCATTAACCTAGATTGTGTAGCTTAAGCTATCCTAAGGGAACCCATAGGCTATATGGGTTTATCTCCCCTTCGTAAAAGGCACTAGTGTATGTAACCATACAAATTAGGGAAATTCGAGGTAGGTCTAAAGAATCCACGACCCCAGCCATTCCAAAAATAAATATAATGTATGAACTATGCACACAGTCAACGAGACCCCTACGACAGCAAATGTGGTTTTCAGTTTTGGTCCTCCTAGGAACTCCACCTTCACGGTGAGCTACATAACGCCATTTAATCCTTAATTAAAATATGTGCACATAACCTATCTATTAAAGCAAGGAGTCATCTATTAAGGCATTTAATGAATGGTATCGCCAAGCCAATCGAAGTTTAATATTGCAAGCCAATCCATTATGCCATTCCAAAATTAATTAGCTAAATTTACTCCAAAGTTTCCAATTTAAAGCCAATCCCTGGCCACCAAGGCCTTTCAAAACCAGTTTATGTTCCATTAAACCTTTATGCAATGTAAGGTTTCAAAAGCAAAGTAGATTATGTTTATATATCCATGTTTCAAAACCAATTTCATAAGTTGGGTTGATATTAAAGTTAATTCCAAACAATGAAACCTTTAAATTTGGGGAAACCCATGTTCCCCATTTCAATTCCCATACCCATGTATTTATTTAGTTCAAAATCATAAGAATAAAGGATAAATAACTAATTCAAAACAATAGGAATTCAATTCATTTGACAACCATTCAAAATCCCTCAACCCATATTAAAAACCTAATAATTAAACCACATGGACAATTATTAAACATATTATTTTGTATAAAATTAATTTAGGAAAGATATATATCCCTGAAATACTAATTAATTTTGAAGAGAAATTGCATTTTGAACCCTAGGTTCTTAATCCTTACAAACATAAGCTTGTTGTTGATTTTGGAATTTAGAGAGAATCGAGTAATGTTTATGTTTGTTAACAAATGGAAATATGGCACTGGGAAGGGTATTATGTCATTGAAATAGTAGGATAAGAGGAAAATACCACAATGCCCTTAATGAAATGGGCAGGAAATATAACTCCCAGTCACTATAGGTAAAGGAACGACTCATGTTTATTGGTCATGAGTCATCACAAAAACTTGTATCTTGAAGCTCTAAACCCTGACCCTTTACTGTTATGGTCACGAGTCACACCCTATGATTCATGACTAGACCTTATGACTTGTGAGGTCCATATCATAACCCCAATAGAAACACTAGATAAACTTACTAGTTAGACTATGAGTGGCACTATACGACTCATACAGAGTGACTGTGACTCATCACCTGGTTCGTACTCTGGACCGTAATGGCAAAAATAAAAAAAAATTGGAGGCTAAAACCTAGGATATAACACCCTGGTATAGCTAGATAGGATAGTTCATCCTTAATACCTCCTTAGACATATTATTTTATCCTTATTTTCTCATTATCTTAATATGTAGTTTGTCAGATACTTGGGCATAGTTTACATTTCTACTTACATGCTATTATTTTTACATTATTATTTGATCTCAGTTGGTAGTTGCCTACTATGTACAAGGTGTTTGGTACTCATATTACACTTTTATAGCCTGTACATCATAGTATGAGTTTTTTTCATTATTGTGTGTGTCATGTAGAGAAACTATGGTTTGAGACATAGGGTAAGCTCCTGGCATTTGGAGTATTATTATTCTCCCTCTTTTGTACTAGTCTAGTCCTTATATTATATTAAGAGTTGGGTTGTAACAGCATTTTTAGTTAGCACTTTATTTTGTAACCTTATTACATTAGAAACTCTTGTACTTTTCCACTAGGTTTTGGGATTATTATATATATATATATATATATGTCTTATTATATTTATTCTTTATTTTCCCTATATTTCTCTTGGTAGCGCATTACTAGTAGTTCAAGACTACGAGTTGGCTTACCTACTAGTGGGTTATAGTAGGTGTCATCATGACCTAAGAAATTAGGTTGTGAGAAATTTGTATCAGAGCCTAGGTTTACCAATGTGTTGGTACAAGAGATAAGTGTCTAGTAGAATTTAGTGGATCAGTATAGAGACATCAATATCCTATCTTTGGGAGGCTATAGATAATTCTTAGAAATTTTGTTCTTAACTACGTGTGTTGTGTATGTATTTTTTTGAACCCCAGGTCTTCTCCTTGACTCTATTTTTTCCCAAATCAACGATGTGAGGTTATCAATAAATAAAAATGGGACTTTAATATATATTCCAGGATCTTTGTTGCAGCATCGGACCAAGGATTTAGGGATTGACATCAAAGATCTTTAGTGTTATTAAGAGGATTTGGGAATAGAACATGCCTTGATTGAGATTGCGACTGGTTCAGACTTTTGAGATTGAGCATTGGGGGTCCTAATTCTTTTTGTGGGTACCTTATAGATAGAGATAAACTTCGAATGTTCGAGCAGTTCTTAGGCCAGAGTTAAGTTTGTTTGTGTTCACCAAGGTTCCTTGTCGGTCTCAAAGTATGAGATTGGCTTTATTTGAGGCCAAATATTTTCGTATGCAAAATACTTCATAGCATAATATGGTGAGCATATTTATTAGAGTATTAGCATTGCCATTATATTTGGTGTCAAAGCATTTGGTAGCAGCTAGGTCGTCTTTATCTTAGGTTATTAATCATGTGAGGTTTACAAAGAGAGCATCTATTGAGATTTATAGAGGTGATGATAAGAGTCAATGTCATAAGTACTATGTTATTGGTATTTTATTTTGGAGAGAGGATCCTTTAATTGAAGGTTAACTTTACTTGCAGCCGATCAGTTCTATACAGGTAAAATTTTAGATTATAGGTTGCTCTTAGATTAGTCATGGTTATCAAAGCGGGCAGAGTCCTTATCGAACCTTTTGGAGTTTTTGGTATGGGTCTTTAGGCTATGACATCCATTCTAGATAAGGAAGAGGAGTATCTCAGTGTATTCTAGAAGCTTGTTTTAGTTGATGTATAATGGGAAATTGGTCTAGAGAGTTCCCCAAATGCGAGTTTGACGCTCAGGCAGAGTTAGTGTTTGTTCCACTCTAGCCTAGAGTTCCTGAGGTATGTTATGATTTGAGAAGGATGGTCATTTTAGTAGGGAATTTCCCTCGGTGTTAGTTGGTCAGCCAGTTAGGTTCAGCTCATGATTTTTGCCATGTTAGGGCTCTAGGGGTTTATGACTTTAGAGAGTGTCCTCGATATGGGGTTATTAGTCATTAAGATAGTCTCATAGTGTTGTGTCCCCATCTATTAGATATAGTATGCTTAGCGACTCAATTAGTGGTTTTAATGCTCAGTCTGAGTTTGGACCTATTCAGATTCATTTCTTTTTGAACCATCAGGCATGTGACTATAGATTTTGTTGTGATAGGTGCACTTTCATTTCCTTCCTTTACCTTTTTATTTATATGAATTGGGTTCTCATACCCATCAATGATTGTATGCCTTGGTATTTTTGTATTGATGGTTGTGTGCTTTGATATCGAGTTCATAATTATATGTCTACACTCATAGATTATTTCTTTTAGTAGTATATGTAGTGGATTAGTACTGATATTCTTACCCTATCGATGTAGCATTTGGGTTCTAGTCTTATTTACCTTAGCATATTGGCCTTCTTATGGCCCTATAGTGGTACTTGATATTTATTTTCATTTTGGCGCCATCTATTCTTTATATTAATATTTATATTGTGGTTGTTATTATTGCCATTGTATGATGTTGATTGGTCCTTTCTTGGTAGACGACTTAACTAGTAGTATCTAGTTATAATTCTATTCTTCAAGATTTTTATTTGTTGGCTTGGGCAGCTAGATTGGTTGGATGATTTCTCTCTTGTAGCGAGGTGAGTTTGGTCATTTTCCTCTTCTGCTATGCATGCTAGTATGGAATGGATATGGTATTGAAGGAATGCCAATTTCATGTGGTTTTTTTACTGTTTAGAGTTGGTGATTGGGGTTGTGTAGCTGTAATATACTAAGTTTTTAAGCTCTAGATAGGTTATTGAATTAGCCTTCTGATGCCACTAGTCTCGCCTAAATCCGTTATTGGGTTAAAGTTATGGAGAAGTTTCTTAAGATATGTCAAGCTGCTAGTGATAACGACTCGTTGTCAGTCACAACGAGTGGTGGTGAAGACTTAATTTCACGGCAGTGAGGGACTAAGGATTTATGTATAGTGACAACAACTCCATCCTATTACTCGTTATCAGTGTCCATGAGTCATCAAGAAGACTCATCATAATAACAGTAAGAAACTAAAGAAATCAGCCTCTCGACTATGACTCTTCCTAATGACTCGTGATCAGACTACATAAGTCGTCAGAAGAAGTAGTTGTCATAATAGTAAGGTCCTAAGGATTGGGTCATCTAACAATAACTCCAGGCCACGACCCATTACTAGATCTAACATATCGTTCCCTCAAGCATTACGACTATTATCAATATATTCGTACAAATTTTAATAATGGGTTTTTTAGTCTTTTCCCAATCTTTTAACCCCTAACCCACGTTATTTGGGTACTCTCATACCAGTTATTAGGGGTCAATAGTACCCTAACACCTCATAAACTCAGAATAAATCGACACTAAGCAAAAAGGGGTATTTTTTCTTGGGTTTCTCAACATCAAGAACACACTCCAAGGAATTCTCCAATAATTTCATCTCTAGGTATGTGGGATTTCATCACTGGGTTCCTTCCATCCATTTAGTCCCAAGAACTTCTAAATACTCAAGTTTAATTCCATTTCAAGTTTTGGGTTCCTTGTCAAATATGAGTTTTCTTAATTTCCTTAAGATTATTCTTTTAAATAAACCATGAGTACATATTTTTCCAAAAGAGTAGCATTCACTCATACTCAGAATCATAAATTCTATTTTTGTTTAATAATTCATTGTGCTTGGCTTGAATTATAAAAATCCCTATTATAGTCATCTTTTAATATTATCATGTTTAGTTACATTAGTTAGGGTTGGTGGGTTATTAACACCCGATACGTAGGGATTCATGCATATGTTAGTTATATGTATTTCAGCATTTCAGGCTATCGATTATTGATACTTTTAGAATGAGATCATGATGAGCAATTCAATTTATGTATCAACGTCATTTAGTTTGGAGTAGTACTTAGCACCGAGTGAAGGAAAGGATAATGGGTCACTAGTTAGTTAGGATTGAGATCATTAGTAGAAGACCTTAAGTTCAAAAACTATGACTCCACCATAGGTTAAAGGGGTCAGCCATAAGATAAGGTATGACACCCTAGTCCTTCGAGACCTCAGTTTAGTGGTCTATGCCAGCCAGTGTTCGTACCCATGGAAAGGTACTGAACACCTATCCAACTAGGGTTATAGGTTGGTCCCCAATGTGCTCAAATTGAGGTATGTCGATTATTATTAACTCCCGCAGTCCTCTATTCATGTTTCAGTTTTGAATAAGCATGACCTGGTAATTAGTTATCTAGTTATATTCTGTACATGTTTAAACACTTCTAGCTGACCGACATTGCCACCACTTTCAGTGGGTTAGACCCATCGCAAAAAGATAAACAAGTGACTATGACTGAATCTCCTACCAAACAAGCCTATGCTAACATATTGAAACCCAGGATTGCTTCTATTAATGAAAACCGACTAATAACTAAACCCATTACTTTGATGGAGGGTGAACCAAGTATCACTTGGAAATCATCAAAGATTCAAAACTTAATACAGCAAGAAAATTTATAATATGCAATAATTGGTAAATTTTCTTATGGTAAACTACACATTAGTGTATTGAGAAAACTGTTACCGAGTCAATGTAGGATCAAGGGAGATTGTAATATTGGTGTTCTTGATGCCAGACATATTCTTATTAAATTGGAGGTTATGGTAGATTATGTTAACCTATTATTAATGACTGCTTATTATCTCATAGTCAAGATCGATATTGGCAGATGTGAATACTAAAATAGGATCCTTGGTTTGAACCTGATGTGGAAACTACTATAGGGGTTGCATGGATATCCATGCTTGATTTACCTCCAAATTTTCTTTCTAAAGAGGTGATTTTCTCCATAACATCACCTGTTGGAGAACCACTAACAGTTGATATGGTCACAAAGAACAAGACAAGACCTAGTTGCGTAATAGTTAAGGTAGAGGTAGATTTGGTGGCTAAGTTACCTCAAAGAGTTAGAATTAATCAAGAGAATGATATGACAGGCGAAATAAAGTTTAAATGGATTCAAATCCATTATGACTATATGCCCAAATAGGGTCAAGAGTGCTATTTATAGAGGCATGATGAAGATAATTATTGGAACAAACATCCTGAATTACATGAGGAGAAAGTGGAGGAGCAGAAAAGAAAACTTACTGAACAAGGGGAAGGAAAAAAGGATAAAGAGGAAGGGGATGTTTTGAATAATCAAAGAAGAAGACATAGTTATACGCAGCAGTGGCTCACTAGAAGGAATAAATAAAGAAGAGACAAGTATGGAAACATAATGGGGGAAGTAGAAGAAGAGAATCAGACAGAAGTTCACACTTTTAATAATTTTGATACATTATCTAAGAATGACAAACTATAAGATCCAAGTAATGAAAAAAGGAAAAATGATAATTCTAAAAAAGGTGGAGAAGCAAGAGCATGACAAACAAAGTACCAAGGAATGGGTAACCTGTACCTTTGTAAACGACACTTTGAATAAATAGAGCAAAGGGAATCAAAAGATACAAAACTCACTGAAAGAACATCCTGTGGATG
Source organism: Capsicum annuum (assembly GCF_002878395.1). Lineage (NCBI taxonomy): Eukaryota > Viridiplantae > Streptophyta > Magnoliopsida > Solanales > Solanaceae > Capsicum > Capsicum annuum. The sequence goes on from NC_061116.1 coordinate 70,936,755, forward strand.
AGAATGCTGAATAGGTGGAAAGAGTAAATAAAACAAGCATGGAACGGGTGCAAAAAGATAATTCAAATACAGATAACTCAATCTAGCTAGCAGTAAGGTTTACTAAAAATATAAGGCAGAATCATAAGGGGAGAAAATGTATTACCTTTGGCCATTCATACAGATAATAACCTAGAGTATGCTAACAATAATAAAATATGTTTGGATGAGGAATATCGGGAAGCTACCATTGATAAAATTGCAATAGAAGGTAATTTGTCACCAAAGTATATTGATAAATTGAAGCTGAAGCAAGAGGTGCAGTGAAGAAAAGAAAAAGGTTTTAAATCATCATCAATGCAGACTAAAAGATCTTTGAAGAATAAACTCAAATAAAAGCTCTTATTTGGAATATCAGATCAGTGAATACCCAACAAGAATTCACAAGATTAACTAATGTCAATAAGAGACATCAATTTTACTTCATAGGATTGATGGAAACTTTCCAGAATAATCAATCAATTGAAGATTACAAAAGAAAATTAGGGATGCAGCATGCAGTAGCTAATGCAATAAGGAAAATATGGGCTTTTATGTATGATATGATTACTTATTCAGTGGTAGAAAATGCGGAACAACAACTAACTTTAAAGTTGCAAATCCAAGAAGCAGGGTTGGTTGTCTATGTAACTTTAGTTTATTCTAAATATTCCCCAAATAAAAGAGTAGAGCTTTGAGAATCATTGGAAGAAATGACTCATAACATTAATGATCCATGGTTAATAGAAGGGGATTTTAATGTTATAACAAATAAAGAAGAGAAGTTGGGTGGCCTTCCTATTTCTAATGCTGAAACAGAGGAGTTTAAGCAATGTATTAATATTTGCAACCTTGAAGATTTAGGATTTAAAGAAAACAAGTATACTTGGTGGAATGGTCGAATGGATAAGGATTGCATTTTTTAAAAACTAGACCGGGTGCTTTGTAATGATAAAATGAGTGATCTCTTTCCAGTAATTGAGGTGGAGCATCTGATTAGAGTGGATCAGACCATACTGTTCTGCAACTTAGTTTTAAGTATGTGGCTTAAAGAGGATGGATATCTGGAAATAATAAGACTGAACTAGACCACTAATATACAAGGGAACCCTTTCATGATTTTTCATCATAAGCTGAAGAGGGTTAAAGCTGCATTAGCAAAATGGAGTAGAAAGAGAGTTTTGGGAATATAATTCAAGAAATTGCTACTCTATAGGGAAGCTTTGTTCAAGGCTCAAGAAGAACTGAATGTTCAACTTAGAAAAGAAAAAGAGTTTTGGAAGCAGAAAGAAGGGATGTAATGGTTCAAATATGGGAGAAGAAATAGATTGAAGCTGAAAAGGATTCAAAATAAAGAAGACCAATGGTTGGAGAATCAAGAAGATATTGCAGATGCAGTTGTTAGCTTATTTTAGAAACAATTTGAGCAATAGGGGAATAATAAAGATTTTTCTATGCTATAAAAATTACCACATGTCATTTCTTAAGAGGAGAATGCAGAACTGAATAAAGTCCCTGATATTAAGGAAGTGAAGCAAGCAATAATAGGATTGAATAGGGACAGTGTAGCTGTTCCTGATGGTATGACAGGTGCTTTTTTTCCAAGATTTTGTTGAAAATTATAGGGGTTGATGTTCATTTAATGGCAGTTTCTTTCTTCTTTGGGTCTGAATTACCAAGATTTGTAACCCAAAAAAATTTGGTACTTCTACCCAAGAAATTAGTAAGTAATACATTATCTAATTTGAGACCAATCACTCTAAGTAACTTTGTTAATAAAGTTTTTTCTAGAATTATTCAAGAAAGGTTAAAGAAGTATCTGCTTGACATTAAATCAGAAGAACAGGCTGGATTTGTTCAAAGTAGAAGTATTGCTGAAAAAATTCTGGTAGCTCAAGAAGTTTTCTCAAATATAAGAAAAAAAAAAGTTCTTAATATGGTGATTAAACTTGACATGATGAAGTCTTATGATAGGTTGATTGGTTGTACCTAACTAAGGTATTAAGAAGGGTAGGTTTCTCAAAAACAATCATTGATATGATTTACATATTGGTGAGCAATAATTGTATTCTATTTTGATAAACGGCCAACCAAAAGGATTCTTTAGATCTCAATAGGGATTGAAGAAGTGTGATCCCTTGTCTCCTACTCTCTTTATGATATTTAGCTGAACTTATGTCTAGAGAATTGAAATCTTGAATTCTAAAGAAGGAATTCAAGATGTATGGATTTCCTAGAGGGAGTCCCAAATTCAACTGTCTTATATTTGCAGATGATATGATCATCTTATGTATGGCTGAATTAGGTACTATGAAGGTAGTGGCAAGTACATTGGAAAGATATGAGATAGTATTAGGTCAGAAGTTCAATAAAGAGAAAAGTGTAATTTATTTGCACAAGGGAGTATCTCAAGGTACTGTTATTGTGGCTGAGGTGGCACTTGGTATCCTAAGGAAAGAATTCCCATTTACTTAACTTCGATGTTCTATATTTCATATGAGGAAGAATAAACTATTCTATCAATCTTTGATAAATAAAGTTAGTTCCAAATTGAAAGGATGGAAAGGTAAGATTCTTTCTTATAGTGGAAGAGCATTTCTAATCAAACATGTGCAGCACAGTATTCCTATTCACTGTTTATCCATAATGAATCCCCCTTTGAATGTTATGAATACTATTAGAAAATGTTTGTTCAATTGTTTTAGAGTAGTCATATTCGAGAAAAAAAAATAGGCATTGGGTTAGATGGAAGTCTTTATGCCTTCTTGAAGAAGAATGAGGGTTGGGGTTCAAAAGGATTCAAGATATGTCTATGGCTATATTCAGTAAATTATGGTTGAACCTTAGGACTAAAGCTTTGATTTGTAGTACTTATATGCATAATAAGTACTGCAAGAACAATCATCCTAATGAAGTTATGTGGAAGACAGGCTCTGGATCACAGGTATGGAAGAAGATGCTAAAGGCAAGAGATTTTATGGAACACTAGATATTGTGGAAGATTAAAGATGGAGAAGCAAGTCTATGGTTTGATAAATTGATAGGATATGGTAATCTATATACCATATCTAATCATAGCAGAGAGTGGGACAATAGATATCAGACAGTAAAGGGTATAATGAGTGAAGATAGGAGGAATGAACAATTGATTGCACAGTTGGTGAACTAAGAAATCAAAGATCTTATCATGGATAACATACAACCTCTAATTAGTGGTATAGGAGTAGATAGACCTATTTGGATATTGGAAACTATAGGAAACTTTACTGTAAAGTCAATATGGTAATATGTTAGACAAAGAGAAGAAAAGAAAAGTTTATTCAAAGACATCTGGACAAAAGGTCTTCCTTTTAAAATGGCTTCTCTAATGTGGAATATTTGGAAAGGAAAAGTGTTTTTAGATGAATATATGAGAATATGGGGTATGCAGGGACCTACTAGGTGTTGGTGTTGTACTAATTCAGAGCAAGAAACCATTTCACATATGTTTCTAAGGGCTCCACATACTAACAGGACTTGGTCCTATTTCTCTTCTTTTAGAGGTATTACTATGGATAGACTAAGTTTCGGGGAGTCTATTCTTGCATAGTGGAACATGGATAGCATAAAATGAGAAAAAGCATACTATAAGGTTGTACCTGGCATAATTATATAGGAGCTATGGAAAACAAGGAACTCTATAAAGCATGGAGGAAAATCTAGTTCTGTGCACAAAGTAATATACAATGTCACTAGGAACATTGGTATGTTACTTAAAGTACGAAGACCAAGTTAGCAATACCCTAAGGCTTGGTCGGAGATTGTTACAGCACTGGAGCAGAGAACAACCATAGTGAAAATCACTAGAGTAATGTTGAGATTTCCTGATGCTAGGTGGGTGAAGTATAACACTGATGGAGCATCTAAGGGGAACCCTGGAGTGAGTTCAAATGCTTTCTACCTATGAGACACTCAGGGGGACCTAATCTATGCCTAAGGAGCCAGAATGGATGATACATCTAAAGTGGAAGCAGAAATTTTGTCTATGCTACAAGCAGTAAGACATTACAGTACTTTACAGTATGATAAAATAGTGTTTCAAATAGATTCATTATTTGTGCAGAAGATAATCACTAAGGAGTGCGCATGCCCATAGAATTTAGAAAGATATATAGAGAAAATATAGAGATTAACAAGCAATAAGAAGATAAAGTACAAAATATAATGAGAGAGGGCAATCAGTTAGTAGATCATCTTGTAAATCATGCAATCAATAAAGGTGACTTCATTTTTGTGAATTTTCAGCAATTATAAACCAAAGGAAAAGGAATTCTAAATAGTGATAAGATGCAGTGTCCATACATAAGAATTTCACCAGTGAGGGGCTAATAGGGCTGACCAGGATAAAGTTTAACTTAAGAAGAACAAATATGTACAAAATTACAGTCATCAAATTTGTTCAAAGCTATATAGCCTATTCTACTACAACCAACAAAAAGGACTTGCAGTGTAAGAGAGGGTTTTTACTAGATCTTCTAATGATACACTTGTAGAGTGACATATATTTTAGCTACATATGGGTTCGGGCATCTTGTTATCTCCCTTCTAGCAGTAACTACCATAAGAAGCACAGTCCACAGAGCACTAAATCGAAGAACATAAACTAGAAAAAAATGAAGCGATGGAGGCTTACCTGCATATTGATGTACTCTCAAGGATCTAAACCCTTCAGTAAACCACTAAAAACATATGATATTCCAAACAACCAGAGAGCACATCTGGAAAAAATCAGAAGTTACTAAATAAGAACTTGAAAATGGTGAAAAGATTAATGGAGAAGAGATTAGGGTACTTACTTCTAATAGCTGATATGAGAGCTATATTACAACAACAATGACACAAATTTGATGACCCACAACAACTTCAAGAGGAAGCTCAAGTTCAACAGTAGAGTAGACAACATATCTTCAGGTGAAGTAGCTGCCGCGGATTAGCTTTAGGAAAGATAAACCTTATTTATGAGCCCCACTGGCCCATTCTTGTTGTGAAATTTAACCTAACTTATAATATATAAATATGGGTATAATTTTATTCATAATGTTGTGTAAAGTCTATATTCATAGAGTGAGGACATATCAGTATTATTTAGTGAAGACGAACGATTTGTGGACGACTCAAGAATTACAGTTCGGCATCAAGTTAGGCTTCTGTCTACTCTTTTTCTTAAGATATTGTTTTACACATGTTTAATGTTATATAGGTATGTTAGGATGTGATTTTTAGTGAAATATCGTGACTTAGCAAAAATTATGAATTTGGGGGCTAGAAGGGTAATTGACCCTCAAGGTAAATACTAACTATGCTTCTATGATCTTATTACCTTAGGTTGCTAGTAATGTTAGGCATAATTGAGAATCATAATATATTAGTATAAAGATTAATGTGTTACTCAGTGGATTGTGATGGTTTTCCCGCATTATGATAATATGGTTATGTCTGATAAATATTATGTGATGGTTTTATCGGATAATGATGATATTGTTATGTCTAATATATATTATTGGGCCAAAGGTCGTGATTATGATATTGGTTGGATTCAAGGATATGTTTTATCCCTTTATGGGAAGTCGTTATAGTTTATAAGCATACTAATGCTTAGAATTATACTATTTGGATACTGGTGATGGCATGTATAGATACGGTATATTCATGATCACTTATATAGTAAATAATACTATTCCAACTAAAAATATGATTTTATTACTATTTCTCCTATAAAAGGAATTATTCTCACTTTTCACTTTTGAAATATATTCTTTTATAACAAGAATTGTATCATCTTAATGAAAAACTTACGCGTCCTTGAGATTGAAAATGATGTTTTCGATGTTTGAAAGAGAGAGATTTTGTTCCACAGTTATGCTACTATTGTATACCTTGGTCGGGAGAGATTCCGACCTATTCAACACTTTTATGATGATTTAATCCTAGAGTTTACTCGAGGCAATAGATTTACGAACTTGCACTATTTTAATCATGGTTTTAGACCATCAATTTTATATGTGTGTATATATATATATGGTACTAGAAAGAGTAGATTTATGATGATGAGTGTTATTGGAAAGCATGGATTGGGACCAGGTAGGTGTATATGGGTACTCTTGAACCCCCTATGGGCCCCTTCATCCATTAGCCATTGTGTCAAAGAAGAGAGGTTGTTATAGGTCCTACCATTGTGATCTATCGAGCTGAAAGATGTGTATACATTTGGTTACATTATAGTACTTGGATCAATTATGGTAGTTCTGACTTACTTGGCATTCACTCTTGCATTGCCTTTGCCTATTACAAGTATATCCTATATCAATCAGCCTTATGGGTGTTTGCATAGGTATAAGTATGAGTACTACTTGCAGTATATCGTGTGGTGCTTTTATCTAACAGCCTTATGGAAGGTTGTATAGGTATACACTCTAACGGTTCTTTACTGTGTATTGATTAAACCTTCCGAGCATATGACGATAGTGGTTTACGAAAGGCCCAATTAGGTATTGTTTGTTCAAACTAGTTGGTTACTTTACATTATTATTGGAACTATTATGGTTAGTTCATGAAAGGTTAGTTATTGTATTGGTATTGAGATTGGGGTATGTTTCTGATTCCTTTAGCTTACGGTTATTTTATTTCACATGATTATCCCATGGTTAGGTATTATACATTTGAACCCTGATTATGTCAGCACTAGTTCCTACTATGATTAGGAGGCCTTTAGATTCTAGTACAATTACGTAGGTTGTACCTTGAGATAGCCTTGCCTATGTATATGTTTCTATCTATAGTAGTTATGGTATGAACGTATTTCCCTCCCTCTTATTTATTCATGTTGTATACCTACTTTTTGGCCTTGTACACATATATATACATCCTTTTTCTATTCTTTATTTGTATAATGGCTAGTGATATATGATATAGTGCTTAGGGTTTAGGTTATGGCTAGAATGGTTTAGTTCATCCTTAATATCTCCTTACCCTTATTATGTTAGTTTCTTAGATATGAATAGGATTGTTTGTCCGTATTGTCTCATTAGCTTTATTACGTAGTTTTCTTGATATTTTGGTGTAGTTTACATTTCTTCTTACATGATATTATACTTGAATTATCTTTAGAGCTCAGCCGACAGTTGCCTATTGTGTACCACGTGTTTGGTACTCATATTATACTTCTACAACTGCAGATCATAGTATGGATTATTGTCGTTATTGTGTGAAACGTGCATAGCAGCTATGGCTTGAAGACATAGGGTGAGCTCCTTGCATTTAGATAATTGTTATTCTCCCTCTTATGTACAAGAGTAGTCTCTATGTTTTATTCGGAGATGGGTTTTATCAGTGTATTCATTTGGCACTACATTTTGTAACCTTATTACACTAGAAGCTCTTGTACAGATTCCACTAGGTTTTATGACTTTCTTATATATCTATATATATATATATATATGTCTTTTATTATATCTATTCTGCATTTTCCTTATTTCTCTTGGTAGTCCTTACTAGTAGTTTTGGACTACAGATTGGCTTATCTACCAGTGGGTTATAGTTTTTAGGAAATGAACCAACCAATAAGATATCGACATTGCCTACTACACAACGCATCAAATGGAGCCATTTGAATGCTGGAATGGAAGCTATTATTATACACAAACTCCGGCAAAGGTAGAAACTAGTCCACTGACCCCCAAAATCCAACACATAAGCATAGAGCATATCCTCTAAGACTTGTATAGTACGATCTGACTGCCCATCAATCTGGGGTGAAATATGGTTCTAAGGTCAACCTGGGTACCCAACTCCTCTTAAAATGTCCTTCATATGTAAGAAGTGAACTGAGAGCCTTGGTCTAAAATAATAGACACAGGTTACCCATGTAAGTGAACCATCTACTAAATATAAACAACGGCTAACCTCTAGGAACTGTAGGGAATGCAAACCAGAACAAAATGTGCAAACTTGGTCAATGGATCCATGATGACCCAAATGCTATCAAAACCATAGGAAGTGCGAGGAAATCTACCTACGAAATCTATAGTAACTATCTCTCACTTCTACTTGTGAATAAGGAGCTACTAAAGCAATCCACAAGGCCTATCGTACTCGACCATTACCTCTGACAACAAAGGCATCGAGCTACAAAACCTTCCTATATCTCTCTCTGCATATCTCTCTACTAGTAATGATGCCTTAAATCCCTATATATCATAGCTATCTAAGGGTGAATAGAGTATCTAGAGCTATGAGACTCACAAAGAATCAACAAAATCAAATCTCTGACCCTTTGAACACAAATACGACTATTAAACCTTAGGATAACCTTAGAATATAAGGTAGAGCTCCTAGACTCACCTATTAGCACCTACTCTAAAGTGCTATGAAGCTTGCTATTCTCAAACCGACGACCCCAAACCTTCTCCTACAAGGAAGATCTAGCCTCAACACTAGCAATGATCCTCCGAGGGTAAGGAATATCCAAATAAACAATCAATTTAGCTAAGGACTGGATGCCCAAAGACAATGGCCACTTAGAAACTGAAATAAAGCCTAAGATACCCATACTCACTAACTTTTGGCTCATGGAGTACGCGAATGCATTCGCCTTTCTCGGATGGTAGAAAATAAAGATATCTTAGTCCTTTAGCAACTCAATCCATCTATGTTTCCTCAAGTTATGCTCCATTTGGGTCATAATGTACTGAAGTCTGTGCTGATAAGTAAATATCTCACAATGAACCCCATCTAAATAATGCCTTCAAATCCTAAGCGCAAACACTACCACCTCCGACTCCAAGACATGAGTGGTCTACTTTGACACAATTGCAATAACAGGGCCTCACTACATCAAAACACGCCCCAAATAAATACTAGATATATCATAATAGATAGTAAAACCTTGGCCCAAAACTAGAAGAGTCAGAATAGAAAGTCAGAAAATCCTTGATCTTCAAAATGCTTGACTCAGAACTCACAGACCACTTAAATAGAACCTCCATTCCAATTAATCTTATCATAAGGGCGGAATAGAAACAACACCCTTAATGAAATTCCTACAATAACCTACCAAACCATCAAAACTGCGAACCTCTATAGGCGAGGTAGGCCTAGCTTAACTATGAATAGCCTCAATCTTTGTCGGGTCCACCATAATACATTAATAGGACAATACGTTCCCCAAGAAGGCTATAGACTTAAGCCAAAACTTGCACTTTGAGGACATGGCATAAAGTCAATGATCTTTGTAAGTATGGAGCACAGCCCTCAAATGTTGCTTGTGCTCCTTCTTACTCCTCAAATATACCTGAATGTCATCAATAAATACTATTATGAAGAAGTCCAAACACGGCCTGCACATGCATTCATTAGATCAATAAATCTTGTTGGGGCATTGATTAACCCAAAATATATCACTAGGAACTCATAATGATCGTAATGAGTCCCGAAGGCTATCTTATCGATTTCTATATCCCTAACACTCAATATATGATTACCAAACATCAAATCTATCTTAAAAACACTGTGACACCTTAAAATTGGTCAAATAAATCATTTATACGAGGCATAAGATACCTATTCTTCGCTAGTGGGTGCCTACAAGAGTGGGTTCCTATCCGACCACCTATCCTACCTCCCTATAGACCACCTTCACAACCTTGTGCATCTCCCGTGGTTGACGACGATACTAATCTGAGTGATTATTTAGTCAGGACTAAAGGCTCAATCATCCAATGTTGGGGACACTCACGGGTGAGTTACCAAGAACCCCACAATCATAATATGAATCGGGCACCCTACTCTATCTAGAAGGTCCGATGAATCCAGAACGGCCACCCTCGACAATCCTAACTGAACACCCCTCTAAAGCTAACTTCTACTCTTACCACTAGAACTATTATAACTGGGTTAACCCTTACCAATATTTGAGTGATGCCTAAACTGGCCAACTAGACTGACCTTGATGCATATAAGGCTATTGTTGGAGTACCTACCATGAAACCCTCGGCTTGTGAATTATGAACCGTTATGGCTCCTACTATAACTAACCTGGTAATGAGGTCTCTTGTTGCTTCCCCTTTAGGCCTCATGATCCGTCACTTATATAGAATAAACCTTCTCAACAATATTATAAAATGACTTCCCTAAAGTCACCAATTTTATGTAACCCTATGAAGCTGTAATCTTAACCCCCCTACAATGCATCGAATAAGCTAATACTTTATAGGTAGAAACATATTGGCGCTCTTGGATAACTCATGAATTCTTACCTCATACTCAGCTACAAATATATAACCCTATATTAAAGCAAAAAACTCATCTCGAAGACATTCGCGCATGCTTAGAGGCATATACTTCTCCAAGAAATCCTCAAAGAACAGAGTTTAATTCACTAATGGAAATCCAGCTGGCCTGGAATCAAGATAACCTCTCCACTGCCTCCTTGTTGTCATGTCTAGATGATAAGCGACAAAGTCCACTCCACGTGACTCGACCAATCCCAAATTCCATAACCTCTCCTCACAACTAGATAAGAACTCATAAGCATCATATCTTGAGGTTCCGGCAAACCTGGGTAGATTTAATCTCAAAAATCGGCCTAGCATCTTTTTCTCCTCTAAAGACATAACTGGTTGGGCTACTGCAGGTTGTGTGACTACTGGTGTTATGAAACCCCTACATTAGGCACCATTGCATTAGGTTATAACCCTAAATCAGCACTGCCTTGTTTTACTGGATGAGGTCCCTCGGTCTTTAAATCACCAACTAACACAAATAATTATACCAGTCTATCTTGAAGAATCGAAGAAAATATAAAATTTGGTGGAGCCTAGGCTGCCCCCTGTCCCACCTACAATTATAGTGCCAAAATACCTGGAGCTATCTTTCAGTATCAGGAGTTATGATAGGATCAGGTGATAGATCCCTGGCCAAATCTCGAACTGCAGTTGCTGCTCTATCCTTCCCTCAACCTCTAGGTCGACCTCAAACCCTAACCAGAACTCTAGCAGCAGGGTCAGGGTCCTGAGCTCTAGATCCTACACCTTACATCCTAGCCATCAACATTAAGTGTAAACCAATAAATATTAAAAGCAACTCAAAACCACTTCAGAAAAATGGATCAAGAAAATGAGATTTTTCTTCAAAAATGTTATGCAGCCTCTCGACGATAGTATACAAACATCTCTATATTGATAAACAAGACTCTAATAAACATCGACTCCAGTATTAACAATAGTAGTTAAACCCACTACAAGAAAAAGGGCTATTAGGGATGAGAAAAATGGTCCCTAAAAGTCTATTTCTGGTCTCTAAATGTCAATAGGGACGAGAAAACTCTGGTCTCCACCCGTTCCTAAAGTCTTAGGTCCTAAAGATCAATTACGACAAAATTAAATTCCCGATTGTTAACGATTATTTGCAACCAAAAAAATTCTGGTCCTTATAATGCTTTTAAGGACCATATTTCTGGTCCCCAAACATACAGATTGATTGGGGTGTACAATATTCAGGGACAAGCTTAACTGTTCCTTAGAGGTGTGATGCTACCAAAAATTTGGTCCTTAAAGAAAGAAACAAATTTTGGTCCCTAAAGCTCTGTTTACAATTTAGCGAATGTGCAGTAGTTTTAAAGAATGTTTTGCTAAGATATTATACCATTTCAAAGATAGATAATCTCAAATGCACATATAAACAGAGTTATCACTTGTATTGATTATAAAATATGTATCAACATCTCAAAGAACCAATGCTACAGACAAATATTTAAGGAATAATACTATTACACAGTCATTAGCCCACAAAGGCTAACATCCTTCATACATATTCTAATGTTTTGTTCAACAATCCTAGAAAAATGACCAAAAATTTGTCAACTTGTTTGAAATCATCATAATTCGTAGCAATTGAAGCTTCAAATCCTGTGTGGAGCTAGTTCAGTCCTTCTCTTTTGTACCTACAGTAAATGTAAACAGTTGCAATTGAATTATTTCAAGCACAAAAGAAATCACTACTCATATCAATATCCAGCTGACACTCAAACACCACGAATCAAGATAAATTCTATCTATGCATCAGTTATTCGTACACTACAACATAATCTAATCAAATTGTATTTGTTATCTACTACTATTTTTACAACCATCAATATATAGAGATTAAGGTGAAAGGTAGAGAAAAACCTGCATTATTATACTACAGTTCAGTTCAGTAGTAAAGAGATTTTTTTTGGTTGAGATGCGACATAAAAGAGATACAATTTATTCTCATTCAAATAGAATAAGCTTTGCAGGTGTTAATAATTAGATTTAAATTGGTAGTGGCACTATTTGTTAGCTGAAGGACACAACTTGAGAGATCTTTTTTTTGGTTACAGACTGAGCGATCTTGATGTGACTCCAGGGATAAATACAAATATTTGTTAACTGATCTAACTAGATACACTATCGTATGGTATTGAAAGTTTTCAAGTCTTGCAAAGATTGCAGATGAGGGAAAACAAACCTGAATCATTTCCAACAGCTGAATAATCTAGATCCTAGTGAGAATACAATAAATGAGGAAAGCACAAATCAGCAGAACTCATAAAATCTCTCATCAAAGCAAAGAAATGTATAATTATTCAAGCCCATTTTAACAAAAGCAACTAGCAGATAAAGAATCTAGTAGTTTGGAAAACAAAGGAAAATGGGATAGAAGGTAACCTCCAATGTCCATATTCATCTATATGAAGTCAAGATCTACACTCATACGTATTGCTACTTGCTAGAAATTTTTAGATGTAAGTTATTCAATCAGGCATTACTACGTTGAGACCTAACACTATCAGTAAGGATCCAAAGAAAATCCTTTCTTTTCATTCTTTCCCTTTCTCCGAGTTCCAAAGAACTACCCATACTGAATAAAAAAAGTAACATAAAGGTAAAGAAAACATAAGGCAACAACTCTGACAAGACAGGAGAGATATAGATACTCAACTTCGATAAAATAGAGAGGTACTTAATTAATGACGTAGCAATTACCTGTAATTCCTATTCAACACATCATAAATAGAAAAATAACATTGCAGCATATATACATGAGAGATAGATAGAACTAAAGCTCCAAAAGAGAAAAACATACAAAACTTAGCTAGCACACTTATATTTAGGCCCCCCGGGATTGGCATTAGTGATATCTGCACTCATCATATTGTAGGAGAAACCTTCGTGCTTACATGGATAGTTTCCAGCTTCTATGGAATAATCTAGCATATGCATATTTGTCTCATTATATGAAGCATCTGTGTTAGGTTGTTCAATGCCTACACCCTTATCTGCAAAGCTTGGGTTGACATTCTCTGCTGCTATATCTTCTGAACTAGTTGCAATTTCAACTGTAGCACTGTTTTGGGCAGCCTCCAATAGAACTAAATCATTTATCATATTTTCAGGTCCATCTTCAGCTTCAGAAGTAAAGTAGTTGCTTTCTGGTAAGTTAAACTTCTTTGGTTCCTACAATTTGGTAACTTACATTAATCTAATGAATTTAGTACATTAATTTGAGAAAGTATTTCTCCAGGATTACAGTAGTAGTACGTACCTCAACTAGCTTCATATAGAGAATTTTCAACATAAGTTCACCTCCTTAAAACCAACGCTACATCAATCAAGACATCTGCAATAGCGGGCACATGGTAACATCTCATAGTAAATTAGCATGGTGGAAAAGAGAATCTCTTACATTTCTTCTCAAAGTTAAATGCTTCACCAGCATCGAAAGAAGGTGCTCCCTATTGGAAGGGATATGGAACTCTAATCTTGCGAAAAAAGACAATGAAATGAGAGGAGAATATCTTCAATTATTACAGACTATAAGTTGCATAGCATTGAGAAGCACTTGAATGCACCAAATAGAATAAACAAGTACATTATGAACTACAGAAGCATTTAAAATAAAATGTAAATAAGTAAATGGAAAGCTTGGAGCAGGAAACCACCACCTCATAAGTTACAATAACAAATGAACAATACTACCATTGAAGACACGTGGGTAGAGGAAATAGTAAACTATTTGTCCTACAAGTACTTACAGCTGATTTCAGAAAATAATGTATCTACTCCATACTTATTAACTAGCAAATATAACAAATATGGCTTAATTACACTCATATACATGGTTTTTTCCCTTCACCAGCTCAAACACCAGCCATTAATCATATCTTCTAGTTTTTATTTATATGTAGTCACCATAAATTATCACAAAACCAGACACTCAAAACTTCAATATAAAGCTAATGATGATTTCAACTTCTTCATATGTCAAAATTATGACATTATCATTCATTATTTTTTGATTCAGAGTCAACAAAGACAATGATTGACAAATCTATATAGGTATATACCTTACCCGAACACCGCGCATAGCGGTAGCTTTAGTGCACCAGGCTGCTCTTTTTTTAGTCAACATAGACAATGATTGGCAAAATCTATATTGTTTCTATTGATAGAAATTCAGCCACAAAATGTATATCCGATTATTGCCTTTGTCAAGAATCCTCAAGGTAAAGGCAAGCCTGCGTACAGCCATATATAAGTACAATCGGTAAATGAAGAGTTATACTTGGTGAATGAAGACATAGTTGGCCAACTATAGATTTTCCATCATCGATTCTATATGTATCT